>NC_049211.1:2617377-2624877 GCF_013347855.1 Anguilla anguilla
CTGGCATCTGTTAAGAGTACTGACTTTCAAAAAACTGACTTGCTGATCTCGCTCTCACTTCCAAAATCTCCTTCAACAACCTGACGCGCTCGTTCTCCTGGTTGAATCCACCCAGGATTTTTTTAGCCCCACAGATGAATATTGATTTGTTTTTATCGTCCAAAAAAAGAACCCCTCAAACGGTTTATCAAGCGCTCCTTCCAGGAAACCCTCCTGACAGGGCATGGTACAGTACGATCAGGAGACAGCTGGCTGCACGTGCGCTTTGCAACAACGCTGCCAGCGCTATACAGTCTCCACCACTCAGGGATATGAGGGCAATGCCTCACCATGGGAATCAAACCTGCAACCCTCAAGCCTTTAGGATACACATCCACCACAACTGCCAAATTTTTCCTGACATTATCATACAAAAAACAGCAGAAACTAACAACCAGAAATACCGAAGACACGTTACAAATATAAGCACAAACACTGGTATTATTTATGGAATAAATAATCCATAAATAAAGTGCATGTACGTGTGTGTGTGTGTGTCTGTGGGCATGCGTGTGTGCCTGCGTGTGTGCATGTGCGTGTGTGTCTGTGCGCATGTGTGAGTCTGTGTGGGTGTGTGTGTCTGTGTGTGCGTGTGTCTGTGCGCGTGTGTGAGTCTGTGTGTGTCTGTGTGTGCGTGTGTTTGTGCGCGTATGTGTGAGTCTGTGTGTGTGTGTGTGTATGTATGTCTGTGTGCCTGCGTGTGTGCATGTGCGTGTGTCTGTGCGTGTGTGTGGGCATGCGTGTGTGTATGTCTGTGTGCGTGTGTCTGTGCGCATGTGAGTGTGTGTGTGTGTGTGAGTCTGTGTGTGCATGCATGCATGTGTGTGTGTGTGCATGTATGTCTGTGTGCGTGCGTGCGTGCGTGTGTCTGTGCGTGTATGTGTGTGTGTGAGTCTGTGTGTGTGCATGTATGTCTGTGTGTGCGCGTACGTGTGAGTGTGTGTGTGTCTGTGTGCACGCGTGCATGTGTGTGTGTGTGTGCGCGTGAGCAGGGAGGGCCGAGTGAATATGAGAGTAACTTTATTCGATCTAATCTGAATTGCCCAATCAGCTTACACAGCGGAAGCCTGCTGCACAGCGCCGCTCAATCGCTAATCTCATCCTAAAGGCCGTACAGAAAACCGCCCCATTACGGGCAGAACTGAGAGCAGAATCACTGCCGTTTGATTGATGGCTCTTTTCCTGCAGAGATAAGCCCCTGCCTCTCTTCCAGCGGCTCGAACCCCAGCCATTCCGCTCTCCGCCTGAGCTGCTTATTAAAAATTACCCTTCCGAAATCGCACTTTCCCGTTCTGAAGGAGTCAACAGGCGGGCGTCCAGGGCAGAGTGCTCTCTTTGTCTGACTTCTCTTTAATAATGCAGCCGTTGTAAGGAGGTTTTTTCTTTTTCCCCCAGAAAAGTCAAATGTTGCTGGAGGCACGCCCGTATGCTGCTGATTCTGTTTTTGCAGACGGATGCCGACTGATTCGTGGGGCGAGGAAAGGGGAACAAAACCAAATAAATAAAATTAAAAATTAATTATTTTGGGGGAATTCTTGGGGGATTCCCAAACCTTTCAAGAGAAAAGCCCCACAACTAACTCTCCCTCACACTCTCACAGTCCCTCACACTCTCACAGTCCCTCACGCTCTCACTCTCCCTCACACTCTCACAGTCCCTCACACTCTCAGTCCCTCACGCTCTCACAGTCCCTCACACTCAAAATTTTTTTTTCTCCAAATTCTTATGACATACTTTGAAATACGTATAAAACGTAATTATAATAATCAATCAGAATAATAACCACAATGATGAAAGGAATAACAACGATAAATATGAAGATTCAAATAGACATAAAATGTATACTAGAATGTAATAAATATATATATTATAATCCTGTAAGTAAACAATAAAAATATACGTCATATAATTAAAAACAGATACGTGCGTGCATTAATTGAGGGAGGTCAGGGGTCACTGCAGTCCCTCTGCCTCACACTAACTTTTATCAGTTCTGTCCCCACCCCCCCACTCCCCCCCCCCCCCCCCCCCCCCCCCCCCGCCACCCACCCATTGGCTCCTGATTGAGAGGAACCGAGCGTAAGTTCAACACCCAGCCCTCACTGCGCAGTCATCAGCTACAGCCATCAAGTGTCTGTGTATGAATGTTAATCAATAGAGAGACTGTATGAGCGCTGGTGTGAGCAGAGAAGACTTTAACGCCAACTATTTAACACCAGCGCCCCCCCCCCCCCCCCCCCATCTCTAGCGGAACTCACTATCGCCATTCTTAACAAGACACTCTGATAAATACTGCTGGCACTTTCCAGACCGGCTTGGTAGCGCGAAGACGGGGCGCTTAAATGTGAATTTTCATCTTCATCATCATCGTCGTCGTCGTGGCCGCGCACGCTCGGAATGTTAATCGGGAGAGCCGCTCCTCCTCAGAACGTTCCCAGAGCGCTCCGACCGGGATTCCGAGAGGCTTACTCCGCGGAAAAAAACCGGGAAAAGCCGAATGATTATGCATAACTGCCACAAACACAGGCACTACAAAGAGCATGAGAGAGAAAGAGGGAGGAGAGAGAGAGAGGGGAGAGAGAGGGAGAGAGAGAGAGAGCGGGGGAGAGAGAGAGAGAGGAGAGAGAGAGAGAGAGAGAGGGGGAGAGAGAGAGGGAGATGAGGAGAGAGAGAGAGAGAGAGAATGAGAGAGGGAGAGAGAGAGAGAGGGAGATGAGGAGAGAGAGAGAGAGAATGAGAGAGGGAGAGAGAGAGAGAGGAGAGAGAGAGGGAGAGAGAGAGAGAGGGAGATGAGGAGAGAGAGAGAGAGAGAATGAGAGAGGGAGAGAGAGAGAGAGGGAGATGAGGAGAGAGAGAGAGAGAATGAGAGAGGGAGAGAGAGAGAGAGGAGAGAGAGAGAGGGAGATGAGGAGAGAGAGAGAGAAAAAGAGGACTGAGGAAGAGTGAGAACTGAGACTCGGGAATGAAGGTGTTTAGCTCTTCAGTCCTGGCATCAGAGGCCATCGACCGATTTCATTTCTTTGATGCAGTTTTTTGGGGCACTTGAAGGCCCCTATTTTTAAATCCCACTTTTAATAATGAGAAACAAATCTGTGGTAAAATCTCAGATTCGTTTCAACCGCGAAACCTTTGAGGTGTCACGCACAGCTATAATGTGACTTCATTACAGAAGAGACGGGGAGAAAAAGCTAAAGGCAGTAATAAATGCCCCCCCCCCCCCCCACAGATCCATCCCCCCCCCTCCCAACGTAAAGCACCTACACCACACATCACATTTATTCAGCATTTACGCACCGCAGCGCGTCCAAGATCCAGAACGGCATCAATCAGCAATTAATATGCAAACGCTACTCTAATCCCCAGACATGATCGGGTATCAGCCATGCTGCCGCATCACCGACAGAGACAGAGGAGAGAGGAGAGAGGAGAGAGGAGAGAGAGACAGAGGGGAGAGGAGAGAGGAGAGAGACAGAGGGGTGAGGAGAGAGGAGAGAGGACGAGAGAGACAGAGGGGTGAGGAGAGAGGAGAGAGGACGAGAGAGGACGAGAGAGAGGAGAGAGGAGAGAGGACGAGAGAGAGAGAGAGAGACAGAGGAAGAAACGGAGAGAAAGAGAGGAAGAAAAAAAATGAGAAGAGGATGAGAGGAACTGAGAGAGAGAGAAAGAGAGGAAGAGAGTGAGAGGAAAAAACAGAGAGAGAGACAGCGGGAGGAAAGAGGGAAAGAAGGATGAAAGCAGATGGAGAAGACTTCAGAGAGAGAAAGAGAGGAATAAACAGAGAGAGAAGCAGAGGAAGGAAAAGAGAGAGAGAAAGAGAGGAAGAAACGGAGAGAGAAAGAGAGGGAGGAGAGAGGGGAAGAAGGATGAATGCAGATGAAGCAGACCTCAGAAAGGAGGAGAGAGCTGTCGTGTTGCTGAGAGACGTGAGAACGCACGATGCAGGGGTACAGACAGAACCCCGAAAGAGCCCAAATTCAGACACACAACACACACAGTGGTTTATAAGTAGTGTCCCAATGAGCAGTGAACACAGATGGTAAACCAGAACTAAACTTTATATTTTAAGAATGCAAATAATTCCAAAATTATTACTGTCATATGTTCAGATTTTCTTGAGGTCTGAACACTGATATTTATTGTTATTTTGCGTTTTTTTCGCGACCACAGTGGAATACGTGCACCTGAAATGCAAATTTCATCAGCTTTTTACTTTCCCGTTTCTATCCAACGAAAAAATTATTCTATGAATTTGGTGCGAAGAGAAATAAGTTGTCGAAATAGGCAGCAACATATTTATTTCTGACAGCATAAACAGCATCTTTTAAAAATTAAAAATAGAAAAATTGACCCCAATTCCTTTATCCACACAGTTCTTACATTACAGGCATTTAGAAACTTTGTTTTTTTTTTTTACATACTTTTTTTTAAACCTAACTTCTGTTACCTGAAGTAAGTCACCTCACCCTTACTTTCTCCAACTGGAAAAAAAAAAAATGTTTTCATTCTTCATATGCATATCAGAAAGGTCTCCATACCGTGGGATAAAAAAAGGAAAATATAAACGGAGCATGAAACCCTTCCGCACCACAAAGTGTCAGAGAACATGATTGATAGCTTTATTTGTTGGGTCCCATACAAAGCGCGCTGGAAGCAGAGGCAGGCTCACATTTAGCTTGTAATGAAGAAGGAAAATGCTTCCTTCTGACGCCGCTTCACAGGGTCGATGGAAATGTGCTTTTCCCTGACGAACTCGGCGACAGAAAGGTGACATTGGGGAGCAGCAGCGATGCTCTCTGGAGGCCAGAGGAGGCTTGTCAGCTTAAAACTTTTTATTTTATTATTTTTTAAAACTCACTTTCAGAACTAATAATTGCACCCAAATCCCCTTTTGATCAATTTCAGGTTGATTGACAAGAGTTTCAATTTAAATTTCAGTGTAAGAGAGGATCAGCGGTCCGTGGTGGATTCCCTGTTCAGCGTGATTGTAGCTGATCTTCAGCATTAACATTGTGTACTTGACATAAAATAAAATTTTGGGATAAGAATTTTAAAAAAAGATCAAATAGCTGTGATTATATCAAAGCTATTAAGGATGTTCATGACAGGATACCTACTGAATTCTTAAAAAATGACATTTGCATGTAAAATTTACATTCCAGAAAAAAAGGCCAGAAAGGTCACTTCTCCACATCAGAAACCAGTAATTAAACAGGACAGGGCTGCGCACGGGTGAACAACATTTACACCAGCTCATTTGATAATTGTTTGCAACTACACACACAAACACACACACACACACACACACACATATATATATACACAAACACACACACACATATACACACAAACAGACACAGACACACACACACACACACACACACACATACACACACACACAAACAGACAGACAGACACACACACACACACACACACACAAACAGACAGGCACACACACACACACACACACATATACACACACAAACAGACAGGCACACACACACACACACACATATACACACACAAACAGACAGACAGACACACACACACACATATATACACACACACACAAACAGACCGACACACACACACACATATATATACACCCACGAACAGACAGACAGACAGACAGACAGACACACACACACACACACACACACACATATATATACACACACAAACAGACAGACAGACACACACACACACACACACATATATATACACACACAAACAGACAGACAGACACACACACACACACACACGATATTCGTTTGCGTTTATAGGCACGCTTTTGACTCCCTTATTTTTTTGGTGCAGTGCACATTGACACTGTCACGCATTTTAAAACCAGAGACACACAAGCGCATCAAAAGCCACGGATTTTACGATCAAGAGGCAATGATGATTAAGACAAATCCAGGCTCTTATCTTTCCGTTCACACAATCCACCCCGTTCCTGAACTCAGTCTGGCGTGACAGAGGGGCGCCTGGGCCACGAAACCCTCGCAGCTCTCAGGATGAAGCGCCCAATAATGTGAACACTTAACGAGCCACAATTAACACCTGATCTCACCAACAAACAAAAGAAGAAAGAAGAAAGAAAGAAGAAAATAAAACACAAACCGCAATCAGACGCAAACTTCAGTCCGCCCTGAAGCCTTCTGCAGGTTTACTCTGAAAGCGGTTTTTGGCTAAAAGTTTTCTGCTAAACGATTAAGCCCTAATTGCAATGCAGACATTCCGCAGCGTTGTCAACTTGGCGATTTCACCGCCACCAGATTCAGAGACTCTGAGACGCCCAGGTAACACGCATCAGAGCTCGCCCATAATTCTACATTTTCTCTCCCGCTTGTCACACGCAGGGAGGCTAAGATAAATCATTCTTTGGATAAACACCCAGCCGACCTGCCAGCGAAAAAGAGAGGGAAAAAAAGCATGTTCGGAGGGCGAACGTGGCAGGTTCCCACTCCCTGATGAACGAGTCGACACCGCTGCCCTGACACGGAGCTTCAAACACGCCTCAATCTGCATCCCATCCGCTGCCACCCTCCAGACTCACCCGCAAACAGCACTTCCGCCGCGCGTCTCCATTTTGGCTCTGACTCACTTGCGCACCCTGGATACATGGTTTCTTGCTATAGGCCTCCATTTTGGCTCTTCGGAGATTGATTTCCAGCTGTTAACTAAATTTAAACCTTGGTTTTAGGAACTGACAGCGGGGGGAAGCCTTCATAGCCATGGCAGTGGCTTCCATCTCAACACATTTCATCAGCACAAGCCTTCCCTCCATCTCCATCTTACCTCAAGAGTTTCTCTACTAAAACACCCTCCTGAACAAGAATTAACCACAGTTTCTGTTAGTAATGCAGTACTAACACAGTTGCAACTTGAAACACAGTACGAACAGTCGCAACGGAGTACTAACATAGTAGTAACATTTTCAACATAGTAGTAACACTGTAGTAACACAGTTGTCACATTCGCAACACAGCAGTAACGTAGTAGTTACATAGTAGTAACACAGAAGTAACACAATTGTAAAAACAGGGGAACACACGGACCGCAGGACTTCCGGAAGCACCTCTGGCTCTCTCACCCTTAACCCCGCCCCAGGCTGCCCCACGCTGCCCCAGGCTGCCCCACGCTGCCCCTGGCTGCCCCAGGCTGCCCCAGGCCTGCGGACGCTCCTGTGGGGGAGCCAGCGCTCCAGACTGAGCTCAGGAGAGCAGGGCTGTGACGAATAGGGGGTCAGAGCGCTAGAGCCGCCCATGCTAATGACTCCGCTTCCTCACACTCCCGCGTTCACGCAGCGCACTGCACCTCCGCACCCCTCCCAACCCCCACCCCCCCCCCTCCCACCCCCCCCCCCCTCCCCCTCCCCCCAGTGACGTCACGCTCCCACACCGCCCCGCGAAAAAACGTTTACCCGCGGCAGGAGGCAGGAGCTTGACCCCTGAAACGCGT
>NC_049211.1:2627377-2649877 GCF_013347855.1 Anguilla anguilla
TGCTAGTCAATCCAGCGACGGAAATAAAAACCCCACAAACTGCAGCCGTGATTAAAAATGCATGACATGTCGCTGAAAACACAAACAAAATAATAACAATAAAAATAGTAAATAAGAGATCGCGTTTGACGGAAAGCGTTGCCGCCTGTAATTTAGCGGCATTCAGAGCTGGGGGTGGGGGGGGCGGGCGACCAGCCAATTAGGACGGAGGCCTTTGGGCGGCACTGAGCGCGTGCGATTCGGTGTGACAGAGGCGCTTATCGAGCGGCGGACTGCCACGTCCCCCCCCTCGCCACTGGCCCCCCGTCCCCCCCCCCGCCCCCCCCGTCCCCCCCTGCGCTCCCTGCTATCAGCCCGCGTATCGGGTGCCCCGTGCTCTCCCGCGAAAAAAAAAAAAAAACCCATCATGTCAGCAAACAGCCGGCGGGAGAGCGCGCGACGCGTTAGCGGGTCTGGGGGGGGGAGGGGGGAGGGGCCTGTAGGCTACAGTCCCGTCGCCACGGCGATCTCATCCTATACAGTCTAAAAGACTAGATCAGGACGGGACCTCTTCTCCCCCCAAAACTGTAACGGCAGTGATGTTGTGGGCCCCCCACCCGCGTAGTTTTGGGTCCGTGTTGCTTTGCTGGGGCGCCAACGTTTAAATCTGTACGGCTTGTTCTGTTACTACGCTACTGTTAGCATCAGTACCCGCTCACAAAATCACCGATTTGATGGTGATTTTACCGACATGTTACACAAGATCTGTTGTCAACGTTGATCCAGCTGATTTGAGAGAACATGAAGGGATATGTTTTACAGTAAAAAGATATTACAGAAAGCTCCTGCATCAAACAGGTGAAAACTACTGGCGAAGCTACAGACACAACCCTGCCCTGAGAATTCTCGCACAGAGCATAAATACTGATTTTTGCTTGTTCAAAAATCTAATTGCACACACACTCACTTGTCATATTCGCTCACATTCATACACTCACACACACGCTCTTATGCACACACACACATGCACAAACACACAAACACACTCTCTTACACACACACACACACTCACACCCACATACACACCCGCACACACACACGCTCTCTCTCTCACATACACTCTCGCATGCACACACACACACACTCAAGTACAACATCACAGGAACTGCGACTGAGACCTGCACAGCCCAAGAACCCCAGACTCACAGTAAACCAGTTCCAGCTGACTGACAGCACCAGGTTCAACCCAAAGATCACCTGACACAGGTGAGGCACAGGTGAGACACAGGTCAGACACAGGTAAGGGCGTGGCCGCGGGACACAAGATGGCGGTCTGTCTGACAGACCAGGAAGTGCCGTCACCGGGAACTCCGACTGAAATGCGCTACAACATCATCAGCGCTGAGGAGTAAACACACGCGAGTAATTTTTTCCAAATAAATACTAAAAAAACATAAATAAATTATGAACACACTTGGCAGATGTTTATATAAACATAACTTGAAATGCATTATGCATTAAAATGCTTCCCTTTTTTTTTTTGACGGTACAGATTTTTATTTTTTTTTTCCATTAGACTTCCAGATGCTCCTTTCGAGCTGGGGAGATAGTCAGGCTTTGATCAGCCAATCAGAACGATTGGCACTTTCATCAGCAGAGAGGGGGGTGTAACGCTCTCCGTTTGCAGGTTTTTAATTTGACTGGCGATTCCTTCCGCGACGGTTCACTGGACTCCGCCACGTCGGTCTCCGTAATTCGTCACGCGCAAAAAAATCCCGAAAGTCGCAGAGCTGACGAGGAGCCGATAATTAAGCGGAAAATAAAAAAGGTAAAACAAGATAAAGAGGAGAAAGAGAACGCGTCCCCCTGCGCAGACGCGCCGGCGGAACCTCTCACTCCCGGGGAGCGAGCATTGCGTCGCCGATGTTCCCGCTTTGAGTACGCCACACCTTCCTGATTACACTGTTCTACTGCTCGGCGTCTGAGCAGGGCCGCAGCCGGGGGGGGGGGGGGGGGCTTGGGCGCTTTGCCCTGGCCCGAGAAGAGCCTAGGACACGGGGGTAACTATTTTTAACCTTTTACAAAATAAAATTTTACTAAAATATTTTGTCCCGGGCCTTAGAATTCATCATGGCTTGAGCCGAGCATCTGAGGCAACTTTTCTAAGTTCCATGAACATCTCGAGCAAACATTCAGAACGACGTGAAAGAATAATAATAAATGACCTCAAAATGTGCAAAACATTTATTCATCTGTACAAAGAATTAGGCGGAGATGACAAAAACTGCTTTTGGTTAAGATATTCATGCCACTGGTTTTATTAACACACACACACAAAAACCTTTCAGGACCAGCATTTGCTGGCGAGAAACACGAAATAAAAGGAAAATCTATATAACTTTTTACTCTTGTAAATGAAGGCAATTGTCCTTTTTTTATTTATTTTCTCTCTAGCACCATGAGTAGTGAGCGTCTGTGTTGATTGGAGAGGTTATTACTGCAGGCAAAGCCCGTCCGCCGGAGACTTAGCGCACGCGCGAGCGGGATAAGATCACACACAAAACCAAACGCATGGGGGCGAGACCCAGGCCCCTCCGCAGCCCGTCGCCGCGGTTACCCCGCCGGGGAGGACCGCTTTATTCGCCGGCCGCTACCGCGCGATTCGCATTGATCAAAACCCCACTGTACCCACGGTTTAAAAAAAAAAAAACAGCGCAGAGAGGGACGGGCAGTTAGCGCTGGGCTATCCTCTGCTGAGGAAGGAACCAATCAGAAGAGTTTTCATGGGCTGTAGCCAACAACAAAAAAATAGAAAAGAAAAGAAAAGAAAAAGATAATTATTTAGCCGGGGAGATGCTGAGAAATGGACGCAGCGTTTGTCAGATCCGTCGGGAGGACCCGTGGAGTAACCCGTGGAGTAACCCGTGGAGTAACCCGTGGAGTAACCCGTGGGGTAGAAACGGTTCTGCGTCGAGTGTGACACAAAAAGACACTGATCAGCCATTCAGCAAGGTCAGAACCGGGGGGTTCTTTGATCTCGAAAAACCACGCTCCCACTCCCCAAACTGTCATTACGGCAAAAACAACCACGTTTCACTTCATATCTGCAATATAATCGCATTCCAGTACGATCCCCACTGCAGCTGTACACACATTCTGAAGGCTGTATTCCCTTATTTAAACCGCGAAGTCCGTTCGCACGTTAGCGAGGGAGTCCGCGGGTTTAATGTATTATTTATGGTGTTCCGGAAGACCCGGGGAGCGATGCATTAACACCAGTAACCACCCTCGCCCAGGCCCAGCGCCCAGCTACGGCGCCGGAGAGGGACATCAGAAATACTTTTTGTTATCAAGTTATTCGGTGGAGTACCGCATTCGCGCGAAGGAGAGAGAGAGAGCTGTCATTTTGAGCACGCAGCTTTCTAATCTCAAAAAATGTGAATCCGGGACCTTCCCACCTACAGAAGCTTGATTATTGAGCAGGATGGTTAAATAAATAAATAAATAAATAAATAAATAAATAAACCGGAGTGAGGAATGGATTAACGGTTCAGATAAGGAAGATTTGTCTGGCCGCCTTTGTTGCGAAGCGGAGAGCATCTCTGCAGACGGTGCGGAAGAGGGGGAACAGTGGCAGGGCGGAACGGGATCGGATTTGCAATGAAACGTCCTTTTATGTTCCCGCCACTCCGGCTCGCGCCTCCCGCACACAAAGAGCCAAAATCGACAACGAAACAAAAAAACGGGTCCGTTAAGTCATTTCCTCAGCTACGCGACGGGCGGAAGACTCCCCCGCCCCCCCTCCCCAAAACGTGTGCGTTTTCCGCTGCCTTTTAAGACTTAAAGACCCCGAGTAACGCTTTGTTATGAAGAACAGAGAAAGAAAAAAAAAAAACCCTTGTTTTAGCTGAAAGTACAAAGAAGATGAACACGTCTATTTTCACCTTTCCTGTTCTCCTCACCTTTCTTTCTCTAGTTTTTCAGCAGTCTTCTGCACAATGTAATTATGAAGGGACAGGAGAATGGGAGACGTGTCTCACACATCAGATCTGTTTGACTTAGTGTCCCCGTGATGCAAACTGGCATCCTCTGGATGGGGTCTTTTTTAAAATTGGACTTTTTTCTTTTTTTTTGTTTTTGTAAGTGACCTTTTTTGGTGTAATGTGAGACGAGGAGCCCTGATTTCCAGGAAGGAAGTTATGAAGCCGGTTGTCTGTGATGCGCCTTGTGGATTCTGCCACTTCCCTCAGAACTACAGCGAATGAGTCACAGCTGTTACCACTCCAGCACCTCATGATATTAAACACTGTGTGTGTGTGCGTGTGGGTGTGTGTGTGTGTGTGCTTCAGAGCAGCAGTGGTATTTTTGAAGTGGCTGGCTACAGATCACATCACTCTACTGACCTGATTGCACCCAGAGCTGAGAGTGCCCCCCCCCCCCCCCCCGCCCCACAGAGGGAAAGGGAGGCGGCACACACCTTGTTCACCGTTTGAGGTGCACCGGAAAGCTCCCTAATTACACCAACACGCCTTCGAGGAACGGGCTGGGCAGCGGAGGAGTGTGGAGCCGCTGGAACAGAGAGAGCGTTCCTGCGGGGGGGGTGGGGGGGGCGGGGGGGGCAGGAGCAGGAGCTTCTGCAGTGTTTTAATGACGCCTCCAGGTTCTGCCAAAGGAAGGATGCCCATCCAAACTCACCGGCCCGGAGCAAGTCACAGTCGAACCCCCACAAGCAAAGCGTTTTGACCCGAGAGCTCACCACCAGCTGCCACAAGGGGGGGGGGGGCGTTAGGTGCTTGACTGAGACAACCAGTTTGGGAAATTTGGCTTTTCCAAAAGTGGCACAAGGCCTTTAAATCCAGAGCCAGGGCCTCAGTTCAACATCTTCTACAAACTTCCCTCAACGATGTCCCCACTATATCACGGGAGTGGATTTATTTGGCTCAGTTCTCTCAATTTGCCCATCAACACCACTTCCTGGACCAACCCAGTGTTCCCCGAGGTTTTCCGTTTCTCCTAAATCTAGAGTGAGCAGACGAATTCTAAGGCCACTCCCACAAAGCACCTGATTGGAGGAGAGCAGGGATTCCAGAGGCTGCTGGTAGCAGAGGAGAAGGATGCTAGCATGCTAACGTCCTTTATTGTGACAGATTGAAATCCAGCCCCGAGCAGCACCATTCCTTACCCCCCTCCCCCGGCTGGACTCCAGACATCCGTTTAAAAGGTCAGGCTCTGCCCCTTGTCATAGTCGCCATTAGCACGTTGTCTAATGATGGATCAAGTCGCTACAAGCAGCTACAGACGCCAAGGAAGAGTCAATGAGTAACCCGGCAACTGCAGCTATCTCAATCACACACACTGGCTACAGCAGAGTATCTCAGTCACACACACACTGGCTACAGCAGAGTATCTCAGTCACACACACTGGCTACAGCAGAGTATCTCAGTCACACACACCGGCTACAGCAGAGTATCTCAGTCACACACACCGGCTACAGCAGAGTATCTCAATCACACACACTGGCTACAGCAGAGTACCTCAATCACACACACCGGCTACAGCAGAGTATCTCAATCACACACACCAGCTACAGCAGAGTATCTCAATCACACACACCGGCTACAGCAGAGTATCTCAGACACACACACTGGCTACAGCAGAGTATCTCAATCACACACACCAGCTACAGCAGAGTATCTCAATCACACACACCGGCTACAGCAGAGTATCTCAGTCACACACACTGGCTACAGCAGAGTATCTCAGTCAGAGGAATAAAACTGATTGGCTACAGCAGAGTATCTCAATCACACACACTGGCTACAGCAGAGTATCTCAGTCACACACACTGGCTACAGCAGAGTATCTCAGTCAGAGGAATAAAACTGATTGGCTACAGCAGAGTATCTCAGTCAGAGGAATAAAACTGATTGGCTGCTCAGAGTATCTCAGTCAGAAGGATAAAACTGATTGGCTACAGCAGAGTATCTCAGTCAGAAGGATAAAACTGATTGGCTACAGCAGAGTCTCTCAGTCAGAGGAATAAAACTGATTGGCTGCAGTTGAGTATCTCAGTCAGGAGGATAAACCTGATTGGCTACAGCAGAGTATCTCAGTCAGAGGAACAAAACTGATTGGCTGCAGCAGAGTAACTCAGTCAGAAGAATAAAATTGATTGGCTATAGCAGAGTATCTCAGTCAGAGGAATAAAACTGATTGGCTGCTGCAGAGCATCTCAGTCAGAGGAATAAAACTGATTGGGTGCAGCAGAGTATCTCAGTCAGAAGGATAAAACTGATTGGCTGCTGCAGAGTATCTCAGTCAGAAGGATAAAACTGATTGGCTACAGCAGAGTCTCTCAGTCAGAGGAATAAAACTGATTGGCTGCAGTTGAGTATCTCAGTCAGGAGGATAAACCTGATTGGCTACAGCAGAATATCTCAGTCAGAGGAACAAAACTGATTGGCTGCAGCAGAGTATCTCAGTCAGAGGAATAAAACTGATTGGCTGCTGCAGAGCATCTCAGTCAGAGGAATAAAACTGATTGGCTGCAGCAGAGTATCTCAGTCAGAAGAATAAAACTGATTGGCTGCTGCAGAGTCTCTCAGTCAGAGGAATAAAACTGATTGGCTGCAGCAGAGTATCTCAGTCAGAGGAATAAATCTGATTGGCTGCAGCAGAGTCTCTCAGTCAGAGGGTTAAGCCCCTGTAGCTGCTGTCTGTCTCAGCCAGTGGGATGAGAGCATGCCCGGGTCAGTGCCTGGTCAGGCTGGCACAGATCTCTCTCCCTTTCTGCCCTGGGCAGAGGGGATTTGGCACGGGACACACAGAGCGCCCGGCAAGCTCAGAGTCCCGGGGCATCCTTCATCCTGCCAAAGCTCAGCCTTCCTCTTCGTCAGCAGATCCTCACGAATGTTAAAACGCTCGCGAAAGGTGCCCGACGGGCACGGGCCGCACCCGCCACCCGCAGATATATGACCCCGCCCCGCCGCCCCGTGCAAATATACCATCCCCCCCCCCCGCCCCGTGCAGAGGTACGACCCCCCCCCCCCGTCCCGTGCAGAGATACGCCCCCCCCGTCCCGTCCCGTGCAAATATACCATCCCCCCCCCCCCGCCCCGTGCAGAGGTACGACCCCCCCCCCCGCCCCGTGCAGAGATACGACCCCCCCGTCCCGTCCCGTGCAGAGATACGCCCCCCCCGCCCCGTGCAGAGATACGACCCCCCCGTCCCGTCCCGTGCAGAGATACGCCCCCCCCGCCCCGTGCAGAGATACGACCCCCCCGTCCCGTCCCGTGCAGAGATACGCCCCCCCCGTCCCGCGCAGAGATACCACCCCCCCCCCGTCCCGCGCAGAGATACCACCCCCCCCCGTCCCGCGCAGAGATACCACCCCCCCCCGTCCCGCGCAGAGATACCACCCCCCCCCGGCCCGCGCAGAGATACCACCCCCCCCCCGTCCCGCGCAGAGATACCACCCCCCCCGTCCCGCGCAGAGATACCACCCCCCCCCGCCCCGCGCAGAGATACCACCCCCCCCCCGCCCCGCGCAGCGATACCACCCCCCCCGCCCCGCGCAGAGATACCACCCCCCCCCGCCCCGCGCAGAGATACCACCCCCCCCCCGCCCCGCGCAGAGATACCACCCCCCCCCGCCCCGCGCAGAGATACCACCCCCCCCCGTCCCGCGCCGAGATACGACCCCCCCCCCCCCCCGCCCCGCGCAGAGACCGGAGACCGTCGGTTCCACAGCTTTATTAGGTGAGCGCGATCAGTGTTGGAGAGCTCCAGTGAGCGTGAGCGAGCGCGCGCGTGTAATGACCCGACCAGCGCATGCTCAAGGTCGTCGTAAGTTTCGAGTTTCCCCCCCCTTTCTGGGCCTGACAGGTAAAGGGGAGGGGGGGGGGGGCGAGTGGGACAGATCCAGGAGTCTCGCGCTGTCCATCACAGTGGAGCGCCGGAGATGGGCCCGGATCCAACAGGCCGAGCCTGCAGCCTCCTCCCTCTGAAGGTCTTTTAGAGGTCAAATAAATAAAGGTGTGCTGGGGGGAGAGGGGGGGGGGGGGGCGGCCGGCAAAGCCCATCCTGCTGATTACCCAACTGCAGCCGTCCCTGCTGAGCCAATGGGAGTCACAGAGCGGCTTTCCAGAGGGCCCGTTGTGATTGGCTGGCAGCCCGGGGGGTAGGCCTCTCATTCGTCCTGTCGCACTGTGACAGACAGTACCCCCCCTCCCATCCCCCCCCGACCGCACCCCCCAGTGCAGAACACAGTGCCGCACCACCAATTTTCTCGATGGGAGGGGGGCGGGGCTGAGGCTTGCAGGTGTCTCCACCAATCGGATAGCAGGACGGGTCCTCGGGGGTGTGCCTGGTTTACTGCCTGCTGAAAAGCGTGTGACGGACAGGGGACTTAACGAGCTCTGCTCCAGCACCGCCAGGCGCGCGCCTGGCTAACATGAGGCTCAGGCAATCCCCTGGGCCCTGCACAGGTATGGAGAAGGTGTGTGAGTGAGTGGGGGGGGGGGGGGGGTCTCAGCGCTGGTTCTCAGTCTGTTTTTTTTTAAGCCAGTAAATAAAACAAAGGCCCATTACGATCCGTCGGAGCACAGAAGGCCTGACCCAGCAGCTCGATATCAAAAGGTGGAAATCCATTCCTCCATCCGCCCAAATAACTTTGCACACCAGTGAACACGTGAGCAGAAAAGGAAGGGGGGGTGGGGGGGTGGAGAGAGATAAAGAGAGACAGAGGGGATGAGAAATGTGGAGGAGGAAGAGGAGGAGGAGGGAGCGAGGGGGTCAGACAAAGGGAAAAGGGGAAAAAGAAAAAAGGAACTGAAGGGAAAAAAAGAGCAAAGGAAAAGAAGAATCGGAGGCAGGCACACAGGAGTTTAGAGGGTTCCCACAGAGTGCAGACCGACCCCCCCAGCTCAGCCTCCGGGGGGGGGGGGGGGGGCTCAAAGGCGCTTTAAACCCGCAGGAAGCCACACCGCCGGGCTCTGTGTTCGTTCAGAACCGCGACGCCGCCACGCTGGTGCGGAGAGGAAGAGCCGAAGGGCGGGGCGCTGAGACTCAGAGCTGCGGGTTTCAGTCCCGCACAGCGCTGGGTGAGCTCGCCCGCCACGCCACGCCACGTCACACCACGCAAAAGTCTGCCGGTGCCCTCGTCCCCCTGTTCCAAGCGCCTTTAAAAAAAAATTTTAAAACCGTAGCGGCATTCCGAGTCCGGATATCGGGAATTCGAGGTCACGCTCCGAGCCGCTCGGCGCAGAACGAACGACCAGCGGCGGAAGAAACCGGCTAACACTACGGTCCCGACACCGCTTCGCCCCTCTCCGCTCACCCTGCTGCCGAGCGGGCGCTCCTGTCCGCCAGCAGGCTGACAAACTCAGCTCCCAAATTCACTCCCTTCCACAGCCAGGAACTGGCGTCGTGGGCTATGCGTGGCAAATTGTGGTCACTCACTCACTCACGGACGACCTTTGAGGGACGTTTAGCAGGACGCATGCGCAGGTGCTGCTGCGTTTAGTGGGACGCATGCGCAGGTGCTGCTGCGTTTAGTGGGACGCATGCGCAGGTGCTGCTGCGTTTAGTGGGACGCATGCGCAGGTGCTGCTGCGTTTAGTGGGACGCATGCGCAGGTGCTGCTGCGTTTAGCAGGACGCATGCGCAGGTGCTGCTGCGTTTAGCAGGACGCATGCGCAGGTGCTGCTGCGTTTAGCAGGACGCATGCGCAGGTGCTGCTGCGTTTAGTGGGACGCATGCGCAGGTGCTGCTGCGTTTAGCAGGACGCATGCGCAGGTGCTGCTGCGTTTAGTGGGACGCATGCGCAGGTGCTGCTGCGTTTAGTGGGACGCATGCGCAGGTGCTGCTGCGTTTAGTGGGACGCATGCGCAGGTGCTGCTGCGTTTAGTGGGACGCATGCGCAGGTGCTGCTGCGTTTAGTGGGACGCATGCGCAGGTGGTGCTGCGTTTAGTGGGACGCATGCGCAGGTGGTGCTGCGTTTAGTGGGACGCATGCGCAGGTGCTGCTGCGTTTAGTGGGACGCATGCGCAGGTGCTGCTGCGTTTAGTGGGACGCATGTGCTGTGCTGAACAGAAACAGCTAGGAGGAGCTCCTTAGCTAAAGACCAGCTTCTCCAGCTCAGAGCGCTAACCGCGCTCTCACTGGAGCCCGAGGAGGGGCAGCCACCTCGTCCAGGAGCCTCACCTCGTCCAGGAGCCACACCTCGTCCAGGAGCCTCAACCTCACGGCCTGCGCTGCACACGCAGGCTTTACTGTGCGCGCACAATAACCACAGCAAATACATACTGGCGTATATATAAACGTATTCATTCCACACTTCTCCGTCTAACTTCTCAAACTGGCCTCCCACGCGCTAGCTAGCGCACGCTACGCTTTCGGCTCGGGTCAAAGGTCGCGGGAGAGAATAATTTGTTTATATAAGATCGGGAGCGGTGGCGTCTCTCGTCTCGGCCAATCGCGCGCGCTCTTACGTTCTCATTTGCATTTTACGTAATTACCATAGCCGCGCTCGCCCAGAGCGACCTGCACATCGCGCGTTCTTTAACACCGAATCCATTTACGTGGCCGGATATATTTTCACTGAACGCGGAAGGTGAGTAAAAAAAAGGTTCAGGTGAAGTACGCTGCTGAAGTGTACAGCAGCAGGTACTGTACACCACGTGGCCAAAAGTATGTGGACACCTGACATCCAACATCTCGTCCAAAATTTATGGGCATTAAAATGGAGTTGGTTCACCCCATGGCTGCTGCACTGTAACAACCTCCACTCTTATGGGAAGGCTTTATACTCGATGTTGGAGCATTGCTGCTGGGATTTGCTTCCATTCAGCCAGAAGAGCATTAGTGAGGTGCAAGAGAGAAATACAGAATGTAGCACTACTAGGAAGAAAATGAGCAAGGGGAGAGTTGAGTAAATTCTGGATTTCGATTTCCACCACAAACTGAAGGTCAAAAGGTCACTCGTTTTTGTCCCCCATCACAACACAGCGTAAAAGGATCAAAAGAATTTTAAATAAATGTAATAATTAACACTGAGGAACGATGAGCAGAAAAGCGGGTTACAAATGATTAACGGAATTATGCTTTTGCCAAACCTGCCCTGAGACTCCCCTGGAACCTCACAGCTGAGGTGACGTAAAACACCGTTATCTTTCAAATGCAAACAAAAATAATATCACCGTCTTCTGTGCCGACTGCCCAGACAAACATTTCTGAAAAACACCTGCCCCAGTCACCCTGTTCTAATTACGCAGAGTCGCAAACATCCCTGCAGGGGCACTCAAATTAAAATAAACATTTAATTTGACAATAAGAAAAACAAATCAACAATTCGGTAAGGCAGTTAAAACAGGCAGTTTTCGGGGGGGGGGGCGAGCAAACTGAAGTAGGAAAATGTAATAAACAATCAGATTTTTGATATTGCCTGCTGAAGAGGAAACTGCTTGATTTGGTTTCCACAAGAAGTGAAAAACGCATTAAAATGAATACTTGAAAAATCAAGGCACCTGCTTCTTTGGGGCGTGAATAATTCAATCGAGCCAATCAGCATCATTCGGCTTAATCCTTACAAGTAGCGGCCTGCGGCGGATTCGGGGAGCTCTGCCGGGCGTTGGGGTACCTGCACCGGCTAACGCGCCACAGGAGGACAGCGGGGGGCTCATCGATCGCTCGATCAATCAAACAATCAATCAAAATTCACTTATTTTCACAGCCACACCGTCCCCAAGCCCTCGACTTGATGCACTTTCCCGAGGTAATCAGAACAGCAGAACTCCCCCAGAGGCCGTGCGTGTGTGTGTGTGTGTGTGTGTGAGTGTGTGTGCCGTGTGTGTGTGTGAGTGTGTGTGTGTGTGTGTGTGCGTGTGAGAGAGAGAGAGAGAGAGCATGTACTTGTGTGCGAGCGTTTGTAAGTGAATGTGTGTTCGAGAGGACATGAAATTGTGTGTGTGTGTGTGTGTGTGTGTGTGTGTGTGTCCATGTCTGTCTGTTCCTGCGCAAGTGTGAGCATACTAAGTGAATGTGTCGCCATCTGTGTGTGTATGAGTGTGTGTGTGTGTGTGTGTGTGTGTGTGTGAATATGTCTGTATGTGCGTCTGTGTGTGTGAATATGTCTGTATGTGCGTCTGTGTGTGTGAATATGTCTGTATGTGCATCTGTGTGTATGTGTGTACATGTAAATATGTCTCCGTGTGTGTGTGCATGTGTGTGTGTGTGTGTGTGTGTGTCTCTGTGTGTATGAGCGTGTGAGTGCGTGAGCGTGTGTGTGTGTCTGTGAGCGCGTGAGCGTGGGTGTGTGTGTGTATGAGTGTATGAGCGTGTGAGTGCGTGAGCGTGTGTGTGTGTCTGTGAGCGCGTGAGCGTGGGTGTGTGTGTGTATGAGTGTATGAGTGTGTGTGCGTGAGCGTGTGTGTATGAGTGTATGAGCGTGTGTGTGTGAGCGTGTGTGTATGAGTGTGTGAGCGTGTGTGTATGTGTGCGTGTGTGTCCCTGTGTGTATGAGTGTCTCTGTGTGTATGAGCGTGTGAGCGTGTGTGTGTGTGAGTGTGTGTCCCTGTGTGTATGAGTGTGTGAGCGCGTGTGTGTATGAGTGTATGAGTGTATGAGCGTGTGTGTGTGAGCGTGGGGTAGGGCAGCCCAAGGACATCCCGCTCAATAGGGGTCACTTCCACGATCTCTGAGAGGGAAAGGTGCCAGGATTCCAGAGCAGCGCAGAGCAGCCCAGAGCAGCCAGGAGCAGCGCAGAGCAGCCCAGAGCAGCCCAGAGCAGTACAGAGCAGCCCAGAGCAGCGCACAGCACAGGAGCATCAGCTCGAGCTGATCATGCCGGGGAAGAAAACCTCGATCTGCGCCAGACGAGATCAGAAGCGGGAATCAGGAGATTCTGCATCCGTCTCCGGGGTAACGCAGTGTGCAAGCTGAGCAATAAAAAATAAATAAAGAACAACGTGGGGAAACTCCGGACAGCGAATAACCAAATTAAAAGTATATTTATAGATTTTCTTATTCCGCTGCGTTGAAAGTTTGAAACTTTCAATCTCATGGTTCATAACTTTGAGTCTATTTAGTGCGTCGTGCACAGAGAGACTGCAAATCACCATCTTTTTTATTTATGTTTCCCCGGTGGCAATAGAAAGTCTTTGTTCTCAGCCTTCTCCTCGGACACTAAAGAGTAAAATAGCATTCATTTCCTTATCTGAAGTGAGCTGCAGATGTAACAGGAAGTGAGGTTTAGATGTACCCCAGTTTCCCAGATAGAGCCACACCCTACAGGAAGTGAGGTGTAGACGTACCCCAGTTTCTCAGACTGACAGCAGAAGGGAGGGTTGGTGCCCAGCTGACCTTTCTGCTCATTGAGTGCAGGGAAGATCAGATACTTCCTGCTACCCAGCATGCCTTTCACCAAGTATGGAACACCTGTGTGTGTCTGCTGTTCTGCAATTAACAATTCAGGAATGCCAGCACCAGTGTGGTATTCTTTCCACACAGCAGGCCAGCTAGGTCAGTCTACACCACTGTTCATGAAACAATAAAATAGCAACATGATTCTGAGTACACAAATCCCATGTGATCACAGATTACCTGAAACCCTCAAAAAAAAGTCAGTCAAAATCCCGAAGTGTCCTCATTACTATTTGCAGAATGTACCGCAACCCCTACTGAACAGCCAAAACTTGTCACACTGAAGACAAAAAAGCAGGACAGGACCAATCAGGGCCCCTCTAAACAAGCCCACCTGTCTGTATGACTTCAGTCCAGGAAAATTACAACTGGAGGGAGGAATGAGATGGAGAAAGAAAAGAAAAAGGAACCGCATCACAGGCAGCCAATCAGAGACCCAGATCACACTTCCATAGCAACCAGGGCTTGGGGGCAGACAAAACAAGAGAGCTACACCTCCATTTAAGGATCTGAAATGATGTTTTATCTATAGCCAATAAAAACACACCATTTAAGCATCACTATCAATAAAGGTCAGTGGAAATGACTTTTGGGGGGAGCGATTAAGACTCTGCCCGGTCTGAACGCCATAGCGGGATAAAGGCTCATAACTCTGGGTTCGCCGAAATTACAGCTTTTTAAGGGTTTTCTGCGTGCCGTCCCGGAGAGCCGGTACCATCGGGACACCCCGTCTCCCCGCAGCGGGGGGGTCACAGGGGGGTTTAGAGACCGTCCCGCGTCGTCTGTGAAAACGATGACGTCATTGCGTCTGAGAACAAAAAGAATTCGATAGAGGCGCAGTGCATTCCAAGAGTCTGACAACCTCGGACTTAAATGGGGTGGGGGAAGGGGGGGGGTTGAGGGTAAAGCAGCAGTCTAGATGCTGGACGTGACCGGCACCCTGCCAGGAGAAGGGTCTGCAAAATTTTTACCAAACGCTGCGTTTAGACGCAAGTAAAAGTTCAAGGACAAACACAAAGTGAACCCCAGCAGCCGCCACTGTCTCAAGTACCAGACCGACCGATGACCAAAACGAGCAGCAGGAGGGGAGAAAGTGGTCGAGTACAATGTCTTAGGAAAGTCGACTAGCCACGGAGGAGTTTGCAGGTTCAAGTCCTGCATTAAGTATAACTGCTGTGCACTGGGGCCGAGTACATAACCTCTGAGTCAGCAAAACATCCAGCAGACTGAACGAACACAACGTAACACACACGTCACCTGCGTGCTAGGGAAATGTATTAATGTTCTAATTATTATTAGTATTAGAAAGTTGATGGGACATCACATTACATCGCATCGTATACTGTGAGCACATATCATACGCTCCTCATTAATAGGTATTTTCAATTAATGGTGTCTGGTGGTATAAAAACGTGGCAATTTTTCCACCTTATTGATTGTGTGTTCTTGTCTACAGACTGGGCCAGTTTCCCAGGTACCACAGAAAATTTGGGGGGGGGGGGGGTTGTGCATCAGACCAACATTTCACTGTGAACAACCCTGCAGCACCAGCAGCAGCACAGGGGGTGGTTTGTAATGTTAAGTGTTCCGTCACATTATGACATCATCTCAGCGCTGATTTTTTTTTTTAGCTCCGCCTCCTCCTGTTCCAGGCAGTGAGAGAGGCGGGGCTTCCCCAAAGATAGCAGAACAAATAGCCCAATAAATGAACCTGACTGACTCGTGTCTTCTCAGTTCCAGCACGCAGCGAAAGTCACAGTGATCCGATATTAAATTCCAGGCATGAGTCTTGCCCATTAATCCCATATTCAAATTGGCTCCATGCAAGATTGAATATCCAAAAACTCTAAAACCATGATTTTTCCCCTGAAATTTATGTGCAAAGTTCTGCCAAATAATATCTCACCACCGAGGAATCTGTGCTCACACAACCAGCCGAGGAAATTAATATTCTCAATGAGGTTTTTATTATTTTATTCAGCTCTTTGGCATCTGTTTATTAATATGGATGAGAAGGCATAAAGTTAAAAGATATTTCTCTACTTTTTTTTTTTTTTTTTCTGACAAGCATGTGAATACCAACCCAAGCCTTCAGCAAGTCACCTCACCCAACCATTACAATAATCAAATACAGCACTCCAGCAGCAGCCCACATTAATTCAGAATTTTAAATGTTTTGGGCGACACTGCAGAAAGGGCATACATATATTTATATAAAATAAAATGCATTTTAAAACAACTAAAAAAAATGTATAATAAAAGGAAACACAATCATTGGAGGAATAAAAATAAAACTCCAAATGCTGCTAAGACTACAGGTCCCAGCCCACGCCCAAGATGGGCAGCCTCTCAGTTGTGATGTCACTGTGACCTACTGTGACCTCACAGGGGCACAGCACGGCTCCGGCAGCACCTTCCCAGACCCACACTTCCCACACTTCCGTGTGCCTCCACCAAGAGCTCTTACCAAGACTGGAGAGGGAGGCTCCCAGCACACAACGTCCCCAGCATCGTCCACAGAGCTGCCATCGCTCACTCTTACATCCCAATCCCACTCTCATTTCTTTTCTTTTTTTTGTCTTCGGGGGCCTTTTTGAGAACAGCACTGATGATTCTCTACACACAACGTCAGCCGGTGGAGCCTAAATTTATTCCATACGTGAGAGGCGGTTTGGGACTGCAGTACATGCCACACTGAGGTACGGTTTGGATCCTCAGATCATTCTGCACTGGGAGGCAGCTGGACTGCGGGGCTGCAGAGCAGCGAGAGGACCAGAGTTCTGGACGACCCACAACCGCACCAACTGAGTGCCCAAAAGCACACAACAGCACCAATCGCCCCAAGAGCCAGATTTCATCCCCACCCGTCAATCCATTAAGTATGTAATACAGGTGTAGTATCTAATACAGGTGTAGTATTTAATACAAGTATAGTGTTTAATACAACAGTAGTATTTATTACCGATGTACTGCCAGCTGTAGTATTGATGTGTACCATACAGCACCAGAGCGCACCTCCCTCTCTCTCTCTCTCCCTCTCCCTCTCTCCCTCTCTCTCTCCCTCTCTCTCCCTGCCTCTCTCTCTCCCTCTTCCCCTCTCTCCCTCCCTCGGCCTGCAGGTAGGCTTGTGCTCCAGATCTCCTGCCGCAGCTCACAGAAGGTCGCGAGAAGGTCAGCCCAGCCAGTTAACGGCACGCACAGCCTTAAGACCACAAAGCCATCGAGCGAGCTAATCCACACGATCCAGAGAGAGAGAGAGAGAGGGAGGGAGGGAGGGAGAGAGAGAGAGAGAGAGAGAGAGAGAGAGGGAGACAGAGAGAGAGAGAGAGAGAGAGAGAGAGAGAGAGAGAGAGAGAGAGAGAGAGAGAGAGAGAGAGAGAGAGAGAGAGAGAGAGAGAGTGAGAGAGAGAGAGAGAGAGTGAGAGAGAGAGAGAGAGAGAGAGAGGGAGAGAGAGGGAGAGAGAGAGAGAGAGAGAGAGAGAGGGAGAGAGAGGGAGAGAGAGAGAGCCGTAGATTGGCTTGTGTCAGCCTCGCACGCCCTGCAGTCTGAGGTTGGGGTTTGCATCCAAACTGACACTAAAGTATTTTTACCAAAACAAGACACGCCTCCTCGCCCCCCAACACCACAGGGAGGGGTTTACGCTTCCCTTCACAAAGGTCAGAAATGCCAAAGCAACCACACCAAGCAGCTTTCAACAGCACTCAGTACGGTGTGCGTGTGTGTGTGCATGTGTGGTGTTTGTGTGTGTGTGTGTGTGTGACAAGTAAGCGAGTGTGTGTGAGCATGTGTGTGAGTGTGCGTGTGCCTGTGTGTGCATGCATGGTGTGTGTGTGTGTGTGTGTATGTGTGTGCACCTGTGTGTGCATGCATGGTGTGTGTGTGTGTGTGTGTGCGCCTGTGTGTGCATGCCTGGTGTGTGTGTGTGTGTGTGTGTGTGTGGGTGCATGCATGGTGTGTGTGTGTGTGTGTGTGTGTGTGTGTGTGTGTGTGAGTGTGAGTGCCTGTGTGTGCATGCCTGGTGTGTGTGTGTGTGTGTGGGTGCATGCATGGTGTGTGTGTGTGTGTGTGTGTGTGAGTGTGGTAATGTGTGTATATGCAGCTGTAAGTGTGTGACAGAGTGTGTACACACTGGGGAGAGAGTGCCCACAGGAATGTGTGGGAGAGTGCATACATAACAGAGCTTACAATGTGTGTGCCTGCTGTGTGTGCATGTGAATGTGTGCACGTGCATGAGAAACGGAGTGTGTGTGTGAGTGTGTGTGTGTGTGTGTGAGTGTGTGTGTGTGTGTGTGTGCGTGTTCCCATGTGAGCATGGGAATGCATGTGTGCCCGTACGCAGAGAAGGGTGTCCCAAACTCCCAGCCACCCTCTACCCCAGGGTGTGACATCACACCAATTAAGCTCCGCCCCCTCTCTCTTTAAAACTCTACCTCCTCTTCCTTTCCTTTCAGTTAAAAAAAAAAAAAAGAAAAAGGAAGCAATCTGAATCGGTGCAGGGGAAGTCGCTCTGGAGATCCTGGGGGTCTGGCTGAGTGTGAGAGCCACACACTATTTGACCTTGACAGAGTATAAAGGATTAGCACCCTCCCCACTGTGCGGTCCGGCATCAAACAAAATAAATAAATTACACAATTTTAATCTGAGCAGGACGGTGTGGGGAAATGGAGGTCACCGTACCGGACCGCGCGGGACAGCTAGTCTGAAACTCGGAAGGGTTTCTGGAGCTGGAGGGGTGATCGTGAGGTTTCACACAGAGAGCAGAATGACATCAGCTTCCCAGAGTCTCCTCCGGGGAGCCTCCATACAGCACCGCACAGCATCTACACACCGGCTGTGTGCGAATTCAGACAAACGCACACACGCACGCAATCACGCACACACACGCAATCACTCACACACACACACAATCACGCACACGCACGCAATCACGCACAATCACGCACACACGCACACAATCACGCACACACGCACAATCACGCACACAATCACGCACACACACACAATCACGCACACACACACGCAATCACGCACACACACACACACACACACACACACACATATGCACGCACACACACACACAATCACGCACACACACGCAATCACGCACACACATATGCACGCACACACACACACACAAACATACGCACACACACACAGACACACATGCACACAGACACACACACGTAAACACGCACGCACGCACACACACTAACACACACATGCATGCGCACATGCACATACACGTACACACTCACACATGCACACACACACGAACGCACACACACACACATGCACATACAGAGCCACACACACACATACAAAGCCACACACACACACACAGGCAGAACTGGCTGAATCATTCCTCTATAAAAAATCCTTTTTCTCCTCTTGCTAAATGATCTGCTTTGTCATTTGTTGTCTCTTTCAAAGTTTATTTTCCATTTCCAGAGTGTTCTAAAAAAACAAAACAAAAAAAAAAAAACACATTAATATCCTTCCGCTAAGTAAAATGTCAAGGCTTTCCCCAGATTTCACGTTTTAATCTGACTTTCTAAAGCCGAGCACGGCCTGGCTTACATTATCAGCAGCTCTGTGTTGAGCTTCCCAGCACCCCCCGCCCACCCCCCAGCACCCCCTGCCCCCCCCCCCCCCCAACCCCCCAACCCCCCACCACTTCTATTCTCTCAGATTTTCATCAGACGGGTTTATCTAATCTTCCGGTATAATGTCTGAAATGTATTCCTGCTCACTGTCTCATCACGAATGCACAAGGGGGGGGCGGGGGCGGGGGGGAGACACATAAAACCAGGAAACACGCTTATTTATTTATTTACTGCAGGATATAATTAAAAGATTGATGTCCATGGGGGGCGGGGGCTTTGGGGGAGTGGGGGTGGGGGGTGTTCACATGGACATCCGCCACCATGAGACACCATTACGGTGCCGTGACATCACCGTGACATCGCCGTGACATCACCGTGACCTCACAGGTACACGCTGAATCTCCAGCAGACGTTACCGGACCCATTTTTTGAAATATCCAGAAAGTTCCAGCCCAGCTCTCACTGCCGGCAAATTTTTACCAGGAATCTGGAGGAGACTTAGAGCATAAAAGCCCATCCCAGCATCCCTCAGCCTGCCGCGCTCGCTCACACGTACATCCCAACGTCTTTTTGGGTTTGCCTTTGGAGCCCTTTTGAAAAAACAGCCGTGGTGACTCATCGGAAGACGCCGGAATCTCAAACCCGTGCGCTCGAAATAAAGCGCCATGGAAACGGCGGGCGACGCCCCTGGGCCGGCCCATCGCAGTGCGACTGGTCTCCTAAACTTAAACAAATAAGAAGAAGAGAAGAAGAAGAGTCTGCTGCGATCGTGGCAGAGATGAGGTGTCACTTCTACTGCGAGTCACACGGGGGGGGGGGGGGGGGGGGGGGCAGCTGCCTAATGCTGCATAAACCCATCTCCAGTGCGTCTGGGACACCAGCGCACCCCAAACACCAGCGCACCACAGACACCAGCGCACCCCAAACACCAGCGCACCACAGACACCAGCGCACCACAGACACCAGCGCACCACAGACACCAGCGCACCCCAAACACCAGCGCACCACAGACACCAGCGCACCCCAAACACCAGCGCACCCCAAACACCAGCGCACCACAGACACCAGCGCACCACAGACACCAGCGCACCCCAAACACCAGCGCATCACAGACACCAGCGCACCCCAAACACCAGGACACCAGCGCACCCCAAACACCAGGACACCAGCGCACCACAGACACCAGCGCTCCCCAAACACCAGCGCACCACAGACACCAGTGCACCCCAAACACCAGCGCACCCCAAATACCAGCGCACCACAGACACCAGCGCTCCCCAAACACCAGGTCACCAGCGCACCCCAAACACCAGGACACCAGCGCACCACAGACACCAGCGCACCCCAAACACCAGCGCACCACAGACACCAGCGCACCCCAAACACCAGCGCACCCCAAACACCAGCGCACCCCAAACACCAGCGCACCACAGACACCAGCGCACCACAGACACCAGCGCACCCCAAACACCAGCGCACCACAGACACCAGCGCACCCCAAACACCAGCGCACCACAGACACCAGCGCACCACAGACACCAGCGCACCACAGACACCAGCGCATCACAGACACCAGCGCACCGCAGACACCAGCGCACCACAGACACCAGGACACCAGCGCATCACAGACACCAGCGCACCGCAGACACCAGCGCACCACAGACACCAGGACACCAGCGCACCACAGACACCAGCGCACCCCAGACACCAGCGCACCCCAAACACCAGCGCACCACAGACACCAGAGCACCCCAAACACCAGCGCACCACAGACACCAGCGCACCACAGACACCAGCGCACCACAGACACCAGCGCACCCCAAACACCAGCGCACCCCAAACACCAGCGCACCACAGACACCAACGCTCCCCAGGACACCAGCGCATCACAGACACCAGGACACCAGGGCACTACAGACACCAGCACACCACAGACACCAGCGCACCACAGACACCAGCGCACCCCAAACACCAGTGCACCACAGACACCAGCGCACCCCAAACACCAGCGCACCCCAAACACCAGCGCATCACAGACACCAGGACACCAGGGCACTACAGACACCAGCACACCACAGACACCAGGACACCAGCGTACCCCAAACACCAGCGCACCACAGACACCAGGACAGCACAGACACCAGGACACCAGCGCACCACAGACACCAGGACACCCCAGCACGTCCCGGACCCCTCGCGCTGCTGCAGCAGAGAGAGCTGCCCTTCATTTTAGGGGAGCGCGTAAAGTACCCCGCGTCCGGCACGGGCCGGCTCCCCATAAGCTCCGCCCCTCGCGGGGGTTAATGTCAGTCCGTACCCGTGTCTCTCCTACGCGCCGCTCGGGTTAACGTGTTCGCCGAAACGCCGCCGGGTTTCCCACGCGCTCCGCCGTCTCTTTCCGGTAATAAACGGCTCTGCGTGCGTCGCTACGGCCGACAGCGGTTACCGTGTCAACACGTCCGCGCGTTCTGAAATCAATTTCAACGCAGTAATTAATTTCAGACTACTTGTAAAACACTGTAGGTCAAACGCAGGGAGAGGGAAACGATCTGCAGCGTCAGGCCCGGCTGGGAAGCACATTTCTGAAGGAATTTTGTGTCACTCGTGTTTTTTCTTTTAATGGCTGTAGCAGTGCTGAGCTCCGGAGAGAATAGTTTTCTCAGTGAAACAAAAAAAAAAAATGCAGTAGACTCCTTCTGAAACCTTGGAAGACACAAACCAGGGTTAAGAAAACGGACTGTGAAGTACTGGCTTGAAAGAAGAAGAAAAAAAAACTATGAATTTAAATAAAGGGAGCCCCACAGTTCGGTTCCACACCAATGTGTGAAAACTACAATCTGCTCTCATCCTGTTTCAGTAACCCTGACACAAACCAGGAAGCTCAGTACTACACAGCCTGAAAGATTCTCCTCTGCTATGCGGAGCCACCACAGCCTGCGTCTTTGAGTCTTCACATTTCTCCGTACGCTGTTCTTAATTTCCTTTGTTTACATAATTCTGTGCATCACTCCCCCATATGTGACCTCCCCTCACAGAGAGTGTCACCCACCAGGACTGAAACAAGAGCATACCAGTGCAGTAAACATGGGGGCGGGGGGGGGGGGGCTATGTTCGGCTGTAATCCACAAATACACCTTTAAAAAAAAGAAAAGGCAGGGCGCTCTGTCACGCCTCCATTTTGTCAGGACTGGGATTGATGTCCAAAAAAGGGGTAGGGGGAGGGGAGTAGTCTGCACCAGGAATATTTGTTTCACTCCCTCCCCCCCCCCCTCCGGGTGTGTCTGCCAGGGACTCTCAGAGGCCTTAACGCCACACTGCCCACCCCCCCCCCCAACCCACCTCTGACAACTTTCCCCAGGTAACAAAATAAAAGTCATTAATTAAAAGAGGAAGAAATGCCTTTCAGAACTTGAGCATTACGAAGCAGGCACGGCACGGGGGGGGGGGGGGGGGGGTGGAGGAGGGGGGGGTTTGGGGGGGCTGTGCGGGGAGTTCT
>NC_049211.1:2652377-2699877 GCF_013347855.1 Anguilla anguilla
AGTTTTAAATAGAAAAATTAATCACCTCCTCGAACCTTCTTGTGCTCATGCTGGACTTTAGTGTGAAAATCAGCCAAAGCATGTACCTAATAACAATAACACTAATTACACGCTTTTCAGCTTCACCAGGTCAGACGTAAAGCCTTCATTAAAAGAACAAACAGAACAACAGCCATTGTCACAAACCCACGTATCCACTGATGATGGGTGGGACAGTAAGATGCTGTAATCTCGCCAGACTTAGAGATTTATATCCAACAGACTGCTTAAGGCTCTCACACACACGCACACACACACACGCACACACGCGCGCGCACACACACACACAGCTGACTGAACATTCAACCACTTGAGATCGCCGCTTCTATCAATCAAAAAGACGTGGATCATCAGTCACCGCAGCTCTTCCCAAGCTCTGAGCCAATCGGGCATCGCGGTGCCCTCCCTCTCCAGCCAATCGCACGTCACGGTGCTCTCCCTCTCCGGCCAATCGAGCATCACGGTGCTCTTGGTCTCCGGCCAATCGCGTGCGGCGGTGCGGCGGTTGCACTCACCTCATTGGTGTTCCACCGGTGCCTCTCTTTGGGGAGCGAGGAGCATTTGGGCAGGCACTCCAGCAGCTTCTTGGGCAGGTAGATTTTCAAATGTCCATGTTCATCTGAAAGAAAAGAAAAGAAACCACAGACAGAATACAGTCCATCACACCAGAGAGAGGCACACAGGAATGAAGCATGCTTCAGCTCAGCATTCTCTAATCTGCTTTTTTTATTCAGTTCAGAAATTTTGCATGCTGACCCAAGTTTCAATCAACTGCCAAAATGGAGACTGTAGGTGATCCACACAGTCAGGTATGCACACACACGCTCTGCCTGCACCACAGTGCAGATCCACACAGTCAGGTATGTACACACACACTCTGCCTGTACCAGAGTGCAGCTCCACACAGTCAGGTATTCAGAAACACCTCCACACATACAGACACTGTGAGTCATGAGTATTTAAACAGTTTTACATCAGAAGCTCCTGCATCTAAAGCAACTCAAGGCTGGAGCTTCAGCAGGTCAGTAGCATCAGTTTGGTTATGCTTCAGAGACAGAATACAGTGTGTGCGTGCATGTTTGTGTGTGTGTGTGTGTGCGTGGTAATGGGTCTTCCTCTGCCAATCACTCTTGGACAGAGACTGCAGGACCGCCTCTCACACATCAATTTACAGCTTACTCACTCACACAAACACTCACACTCACACACACTCACACACTCACACGACACTTCCCAAAACTGCAGCTCCTCACCACGCCCTGCTCTCAACAGCACAACATGAATAATGCAGGAGTCCAGACAGCTCCCTTACACACGGGCACAATTACGGGATTCAGAGCTGAAGCAACACAGCACTACGCCACAGACACACTGCTAGCAACATGTACGCGTTAGCACTACGCCACAGACACACTACTAGCAACATGTACGCGTTAGCACTACGCCACAGGCACACTGCTAGCAACATGTACGCGTTAGCACTACGCCACAGACACACTGCTAGCAGCATGTACGCGTTAGCACTACGTCACAGACACACTGCTAGCAACATGTACGCGTTAGCACTACGCCACAGACACACTGCTAGCAGCATGTACGCGTTAGCACTACGCCACAGACACACTGCTAGCAACATGTACGCGTTAGCACTACGCCACAGACACACTGCTAGCAACATGTACGCGTTAGCACTACGCCACAGACACACTGCTAGCAACATGTACCCGTTAGCACTACGCCACAGACACACTGCTAGCAACATGTACGCGTTAGCACTACGCCACAGACACACTGCTAGCAACATGTACGCGTTAGCAGCATGTAGGGGCGACATAGCTCAGGAAGTAAGACCGATTGTCTGGCAGTCGGAGGGTTGCCGGTTCAAACCCCGCCCTGGGCATGTCGAAGTGTCCTTGAGCAAGACACCTAATCCCTAACTGCTCTGGCGAATGAGAGGCATCAATTGTAAAGCACTTTGGATAAAAGCGCTATATAAATGCAGTCCATTTACCATGTAACCGCTAGCAGCATGTACCCGTTTGCAGCAGGTAACTGCTAGCACTGTCGCTAGCACTGTTGCCTTATTTATTTATTCACTCTCTCACCTTGTGGTGCGGGATTGTGCGTCTTTAGCTCATACCGCTGAAACAAACTCCTCCGCGGGCGTTAACATTAATATACAAACACGAATTCATTATCCTTCCACCTAATATCAATAGCCAACACTGCCACGTTCACAAAACCTGTCAGAAATCCTGTGTTAGAGCGACGAACGATTCAGAAACGTGTTTAATGTGGCTTATGAAACTGAGAAAACGCCAAGTAAACAAGGGGATGAAAACTCCTCCCAACGCGAAAATATTTCAGCCGCTGCTGATGGATCTAAGTTTGGGGAAAACAGGTCCCCTGACGTTCCCAAGAAGTCAAGGTTCACAACATCTAAAATATCTAATATAACCATCAATGCACACAAAAAAACTGTCTGGACCAATCAGAAGCATGCATTTTTTTTTTTAAACTGTCTGGACCAATCAGAAGCATGCATTTTTTTTAAAAAAAGAAAAGAGATATTATCCAGAAAGAGCAGTCAAAGGGCTTCCGTTTGCCTGCACACGCCTTAGACCAGGGTCCTTACAGTCAGACCGAAGCTCACTACAAACGCAAATCTGGAGTAAAATCATAATTACAGCGTTAATGGGGATGCCTGCATCGTTCCCACGAGCCGCGCGCGGATATCCATGACAACCGTCGGCTTCGCCCGATTAACATTCCCGCGCAGCACCTGCTCAGCGGGCGCCGTGGCGATATCACCGCCAGAAACAAACAAACAAACAAACAAACAAGGGCACGCACCCGCCATCTGGGGCACGCGCCCGTGGTCCGGGGCACACACCCGCCATCTGGGGCACGCGCCCGTGGTCCGGGGCACACACCCGCCATCTGGGGCACGCGCCCGTGGTCCGGGGCACGCACCCGCCATCTGGGGCACGCGCCCGTGGTCTGGGGCACACACCCGCCATCTGGGGCACGCGCCCGTGGTCCGGGGCACGCACCCGCCATCTGGGGCACGCGCCCGTGGTCCGGGGCATCGGCGGTAAAGAGTCAGAACAAAGCAGGCAGCGCGCGGAGAGAGATAACGCTGAAGAGCTTTATTTAGGGGTGGGGGTGATACGGGGGAGCTGGAAGCGCAGGAGACCCTTTCACACGCGGCGCCGGCGGAGGGGGAAGCGCGTCTGTCGGCTGCGGCTCTCCAGCAGAGACGCCGCGCGACGGACGTACCGCCATGCCGCTGACCAACGCAGGCCGACGCTCCCGCGCCCAAACTCCCCGGGGATGACCTCATCACAGACGCCCCTCCTCTTCCTCCTCCTCCTCCTCCTCCTCCTCCGGCACCGCGCGCTCGCTACCCAAACGGAGCCTGCTCTCCGCTGCCGCTCGGCATCATGGGACAGAGGGAACAGACCCGTTCGCCTGTCCCAGCACTGTCCCAAAAACACACTGGGCCAGGAGACCCATCGAGTATGAGCTGACCAATTAAACCAGCCAATCACCACTGGCTTTCATAGTTACTCAGCTGACCAATTAAACCAGCCAATCACCACTGGCTTTCATAGTTACTCAGCTGACCAATTAAACCAGCCAATCACCACTGGCTTCCATAGTTACTCAGCTGACCAATTAAACAGCCAATCACCACTGGCTTCCATAGTTACTCAGCTGACCAATTAAACAGCCAATCACCACTGGCTTCCATAGTTACTCAGCTGACCAATTAGACCAGCCAATCACCACTGGCTTTCACAGTTACTCAGCTGACAAATTAGACCAGCCAATCACCACTGGCTTTCACAGTTACTCAGCTGACCAATTAGACCAGTCAATCACCACTGGCTTTCACAGTTACTCAGCTGACCAACTAAACCAGCCAATCACCACTGGCTTTCACAGTTACTCAGCTGACCAATTAGACCAGCCAATCACCACTGGCTTTCATAGTTACTCAGCTGATCATTTAAACCAGCCAATCACCACTGGCTTTCATAGTTACTCAGCTGACCAATTAAACCAGCCAATCACCACTGGCTTTCATAGTTACTCAGCTGATCATTTAAACCAGCCAATCACCACTGGCTTTCATCATTACTCAGAACTGATCGATTAAACCAGCCAATGGCACAGTTAACTGACCTCTTCTTGTTTCTAGGGATGGAAGTGAAATAGAATAAGAAGAAGAAAAGAAACCTTGTGGCTCTCCAGGAACAGGGGGGCTGAGAAGCTGAGGTATAAAAAGCAGCTCTTTCCAGGTTTCGGGGATCAGCAGCACAGGCCTGAGCAGCCCAGGGGAAACCCTGAGGGAGGGACCTGAGGTGTCCAGCGAGTCGCTGGGTTCAGGAGCCGGACTCCGCTGCTCCGGACTGCAGGCGGATACCTTTCCCCCCCCCTCGCAGAACGTTTATAAAGAGCAGGGGCGTGATGATGCTTTACTCTCCCCCCCCGCCCCCCCCCCGCCCCGGCGATCCGCAGCTGCCCTCGGAGAGCTCTGCTACCGACAAATAACAAAGTGATGTTTACTCTCCCCGAAAACGAAATGAAAAAGCACAAAAACAGAAACCTGTTTCAGAGAGGAAAAGGGCCAATGACAAATTACTGTATTCAAGCCACCAATTTCTTTTTTAAAAATCTAGTAAAACTGTCATTCTTGCATTAAAACCCAAGGATAGAAAAATAAAAGCTGTTCATAAAGACCTTAAAAGACAGTAAAAGGGCTCAAAAAAGAGGCACATAATTCTTCAAAGGTCCAGTGTGAGATTGGGAAAATTTAGAGCTATCTTCACCCGCATTTATGAAAAAATTTGGGAATATTTTTTCCCCCACACCCACTTACAGAAAAAAGGTAATTATTTCACCCCCGTTTTCCTCCAAATAAAAATAAAAATGAAAGTGACAGGAAAGCGGCTTTGCTGGTCTGTGGTTCGGGAGGCAGAGGGAGAGACCTGCATGCTAAGTCATCTCCGCACTGATAAACCTGAAGGAATCCCTCCCCAAAGAGCAAGAATATATATATATTTATTTATTTTTTGGTGTACCAGCTTATCGGACCACGCTAATTACACGGACGCTCTGGTCGGGAGGCCCGGAGGAGGAACACCGTGTGGGTTTCCAGGACGACGGGCGTAAAGCCGGGGAAGGCTGGGATGGACAGGGAAGCACTGGACGCAGCGGTACAGAATAAGGGAAGTCCAGCCCAACTGCGCAGTGATGGATGGGGAAGTTCCGATCTGGGAAAGCCAATCGGCACAGAGTCCGATCGGCACCACGGAAACGGTGGCTGCCGTGTGGAGTCCGCTCCAAGCCAAGCTGCTGTCCCTCTGTGCCAGTGCCACTACTGCGCGCGCGCGCGCACACACACACGCTCACACACGCGCAGACGCGCACACACACACACACATGCTCACATGCTCACACACGCGCAGACGCGCGCACACACACACACACGCTCACACACGCGCAGACGCGCACACACACACACACGCTCACACACGCGCAGACGCGCACACACACACACACGCTCACACGTGCACACACGCGCAGACACACGCACAGACAGACACACACACGTGCGTGCGCGCGCACACACACAGGCAGCAAGCACGCACACACTTCAACAAATCACACACAGGCACTAAAATTTCCATTCACGAACACCCACACACATACATAGTAATGACTTTTTATTTTTATTTTGGTCAAACCGTGATGGCACTATGAATTATTAACACAATAATTCATTAACATAATTCAGCTGCCTTGCTTTCCACAGGGGGGAAAAACAATTTAGTTGTCACAAAGTAAAGTGCAAGTCAGGCTGAATCTGGAGCCGGTTATATATTCGGTGATGTGCCTGTTATATTGGAACATGTGCTGAGCTGTGCTGGGGGGTTGCCAGTTTGTCTCCAGGCCCTGATGAAGAAGAAAGCCTTTCAGTTACAGAAGCGGAAATTTGGGGTTCCTGCTGTGACCTGCCACCCACTCCAGGGGCCCGCTGGGTTTCCTAGGCCTCCCACACAAGCACCGGTGCAGTACAGACCGTTTCAGTCAGTACTGACCATAGCAGGAGGGCAGTACAGACCGTTTCAGTCAGTACTGACCGTAGCAGGAGGGCAGTACAGACCGTTTCAGTCAGTACTGACCATAGCAGGAGGGCAGTACAGACCGTTTCAGTCAGTACTGACCGCAGGAGGAGGGCAGTACAGACCGTTTCAGTCAGTACTGACCGCAGCAGGAGGGCAGTACAGACCGTTTCAGTCAGTACTGACCGCAGGAGGAGGGCAGTACAGACCGTTTCAGTCAGTACTGACCGCAGCAGGAGGGCAGTACAGACCGTTTCAGTCAGTACTGACCGTAGCAGGAGGGCAGTACAGACCGTTTCAGTCAGTACTGACCGCAGGAGGAGGGCAGTACAGACCGTTTCAGTCAGTACTGACTGCAGGAGGAGGGCAGTACAGACCGTTGCAGTTAGTACTGACCTCAGGAGGAGGGCAGTACAGACCATTTCAGTCAGTACTGACCACAGGAAGTGTGGAGAGCGAGCGCAGCTAACGCCGTCAGCGATGGCGAGTTTTGGGGATGGCGGTGCTGGAACAGACACTGGGGGCGGTAACTGTGTTCAGCAGAGAGGGAACCTGAGGGAGGGGTCCAGGAAAAAGAAGGCTTCGGTGAAGTACTGGGGGTCCGGAGACCAGCTGTCCCACTCTGGCAAGGCCAGACCTGGGGGGGGGTAGGGGGGAGGGGGGGCACGGCTGTTGTAAGATGGGCCGGTGCCACAGTTCGCAGAGCTCACCGCGTACAGCAGAGCAGTCCTCCTCCAAAGCCAGCACAGCCACCTCTAATCTCACTTCCTCGTCCAGTTCTGGGAATTGATCAACTTATTTCAGTCCAATTTAGAATTGCTTAACCCTGGTAAATGAAACTTGGGGAGGTGGGGGGGGAGCGGGAGGGGGGACTGCTCTATTATTACTGTTAAAACTACAACGGCTTTGCCAAGTGCCTTCTCCAATACCAATCAGCGGGGGCGGGGGCGAGGGCGGGGGCGAGGGCGGGGCGGGTGCTGTGAGGCTGTGTGCCGACGCGTCCCGGTGTTTTGGGAGAGACGGGCGGAGGAGTCAGAGGATACGCAGTAACGCCATTAAGTTTTAGCGCCTGGCAGCTCCGGCGCGGAAGCCTGGGCCAGATCTGCCGTGTGACACCAGCAGATGGCCTCGCCGCCCCTCGCTTTTACGCATCATTAGGGGACCGGAGCCATGAATAATGTTTGATTCTGGGGATTATGGGACAGCCCCCACTCCCTCACCCGGTCCCCGGTCCTCCCCACACCCAGCCCCCCCGGGGGGGCGGATGAAGTTGTTCTGTGAAGGGTCCAGGACCCAAAGCCAAACTGGCCGGGCTGGAGTTTGAGTGAGAGCTGTCCGGGCTCCAGGTTCTGTAATCAGCCTGTGATTGCCTGAAATTGGCCGGCTGATTTATGGGCGCGTGGCTGCGCGGAACTCCGGCTGCGCGGAACACTGGCTGCGCGGAACTTCGGCTGCGCGGAACTCCGGCTGCGCGGAACTCCGGCTGCGCGGAACTCCGGCTGCGCGGAACTCCGGCTGCGCGGAACTCCGGCTGCGCGGAACTCCGGCTGCACGGAACTCTGGCTGCAGATTTCTTAAGTAATCTGTGACATGGCGCGATGTTCATGACGCAATTCTGAGAGCCTGCGAACGAACAGTGATGGAGGAGACCGGTCCCCTCTCACACAGATATAACACACGTGCATGCACGCGCACACGCACATTCACACTCTGACACACACATGCGTTTAAGCACACAAACACACACACACACACTACAGGTACTCCTGAACATTAGGAAATTGCACACAGTCAAATATTCAAATATACACCTCATGGAATATATCGCAGCACGTGCAAAAAGAAAGAAGAATGCATGCATGCACACGCTCCACATGCGCCTAGCACACGCTCCACATGCGCCTAGCGTGCAGGCTAGCGTGCATCAGGCACGCTAACCCAGAAACCGGGGCAGACAGACATGCAGGCGTCTGCCACAACAAAGCCCGTCCGGGCTGTCAGTCAGAGGATCGGAGACGCCGCGCCCGTCTGTACCCGTCTCTACAGGCTGTCCCCGCCCCCCCCCCCCCGCAGACTGCGCCGCCGTCAAATCCTCCAAACTCAACCTCCCTCACACTCACAGCGAACCCCAACCCCCACCCCCCCCCCCACAACAACACCCTGAGCCATCCTCACGGGTGACTCTCGTAAGTCCGCCGTCATAGCGACACACTCTGCCCCCCCCCCCGACGCTGAAGCCCCGCCTCCCCGCGCCCCCGCACGCGGACCCTCGAGCGGAGACGGCGGTCGGGCCCTTCCCGTCCGCAGCTCCGCACCGGCGACGCACAGTTTAACCCCCGAGCTCCAGGGACGCCCGGCCCGCCGCCTCATGCATATTCAGCGGCAGACGGGCTCGCTCTTCCTCCTCCTGATTGTAATTGCCAGGGATACAACACAGAATCCTGGCAGCCAATCACTCAGGGCCAGGATGCACTCCAGGACAGCCGTGCTCATGAATATTCACAAGGGGGTTGGGAGGGGGCAGGCAATCGCTGGAACTCTTTATCGGTGACAGGAACTCTTTATCGGTGACAGGAAGGAACGCAGCCAGCGCGCACTCTCGCTAGCGGTGAACTATCTCTGTCCATGCCCACCCTAAAGAGCAGAAGTACACCACAATGCAGCATACAGACTCAGCGCAGGATGCGATGGTTAGCTGAAGGCATGCTTCCTGTGACATATGACCTGGTGATGTGGTGAGGGAGAGGGGGGTGAAGAGAGATGGGGGGGGACCCTAAATGCCCTAAAATGAGGAGGGCTGGACCTGCCCTGTTCCCCTGGTCCGGCACGGCAAGTCCCGACATGAAAACCCACTTCCTCAACCAACGACCTTCAAAGTGACCTCTAACCAACAGACAGCTCAAAACCGAGCCACAGCAGCCGTGACAACGCCCCACATTTCTGTTACCCCATTGGCTCTCTGCACCCCTGTCTCTCTCTCTCATTCGCTCGTTTTTATAAGTCCCTCCCCTCTCTTGCCGGGGCACGCGTCTGAGATGTGGGGGCAGGGGCAGGAGCAGGACCGCGCGTCTCTCAGACCCAAGCCCCGCTCTGGAGTCAGATCTGAGGCTTAGCCTGGCTCCCACAAGCCTCCCTCTGCTGCCTGCTGTGTGTCTGCAGCCAGGAAGCATTAATGAATACTAAAGAAGCAAACAGAGCCGTTTTACAGGAGCGGGATCAGGCCAAAATCTAAGGGCTTAATCCCACGCAGAGACAGGAGGAAGAACAGACGGTGCCGACATCTATGGAATAACCGGACCTCTACACTGGGAATAACCTGACCTCTACACTGGGAATAACCTGACCTCTACACTGGGAATAACCTGACCTCCACACTGGGAATAACCTGACCTCCTCCACACTGGGAATAACCTGACCTCTACACTGGGAATAACCTGACCTCTACACTGGGAATAACCTGACCTCTACACTGGGAATAACCTGACCTCTACACTGGGATTAACCTGACCTCTACACTGGGAATAACCTGACCTCTACACTGGGATTAACCTGACCTCTACACTGGGAATAACCTGACCTCTACACTGGGAATAACCTGACCTCCTCCACACTGGGAATAACCTGACCTCTACACTGGGAATAACCTGAGCTCTACACTGGGAATAACCTGACCTCCACACTGGGAATAACCTGACCTCTACACTGGGAATAACCTGACCTCTACACTGGGAATAACCTGACCTCTACACTGGGATTAACTTGACCTCTACACTGGGAATAACCTGACCTATACACTGGGATTAACCTGACCTCTACACTGGGAATAACCTGACCTCTACACTGGGAATAACCTGACCTCTACACTGGGAATAACCTGACCTCTACACTGGGAATAACCTGACCTCTACACTGGGAATAACCTGACCTCCACACTGGGAATAACCTGACCTCTACACTGGGAATAACCTGACCTCTACACTGGGAATAACCTGACCTCTACACTGGGATTAACCTGACTGGGAATAACCTGACCTCCACACTGGGAATAACCTGACCTCTACACTGGGAATAACCTGACCTCTACACTGGGAATAACCTGACTGGGAATAACCTGACCTCCACACTGGGAATAACCTGACCTCTACACTGGGAATAACCTGACCTCTACACTGGGATTAACCTGACTGGGAATAACCTGACCTCCACACTGGGAATAACCTGACCTCCACACTGGGAATAACCTGACCTCTACACTAGGAATAACCTGACCTCCTCCACACTGGGAATAACCTGGCCTCTACACTGGGATTAACCTGACTGGGAATAACCTGACCTCTACACTGGGAATAACCTGACCTCTACACTGGGAATAACCTGACCTCTACACACTGGGAATAACCTGACCTCTACACACTGGGAATAACCTGACCTCTACACTGGGAATAACCTGACCTCTACACTGGGATTAACCTGACCTCTACACTGGGAATAACCTGACCTCTACACTGGGAATAACCTGACCTCTACACTGGGATTAACCTGACCCCTACACTGGGATTAACCTGACCCCTACACTGGGAATAACCTGACCTCTACACTGGGATTAACCTGACCTCTACACTGGGAATAACCTGACCTCTACACTGGGAATAACCTGACCTCTACACTGGGAATAACCTGACCTCTACACTGGGAATAACCTGACCCCTACACTGGGAATAACCTGACCTCTACACTGGGAATAACCTGACCTCTACACTGGGAATAACCTGACCTCTACACTGGGAATAACCTGACCTCTGCACACAGTGCTCGTTGGCCTTATCGCAGCACAGGGCTGTGATGTCACAGATGTCCCCCCCCCCCCCCACGAAACACAGGGGGGCTTTAACATTCTAACCACACGTTTGTGCTCTCACACCTGAAAGGGTTAAACACCATCTTAGCTCATTGGTTTTCCTGGCTTAGTTAGCCACACCCCCACTGCTCTCAAATCTCGCTCCTCAGTCCCATTGGCTGTCTGCTGAAGCACTACATTCTCCAAGCGCTCCACAGCCACGGTCTCCCTCAGGCACCTGCCTTGGTGCCGAACTCCATGTTGCAGGTTTTACATATTCGCCAGCGTCGCGTACGTCTGTGTGTGTAAACAGCGACTGTCTGTTTCTGACCCTGATGAGTCAGCGGCAGCTCTTTCTTCCTCGACCCTGCGACGGCGTTCCTGCGCGAGTCGCTCCGGAGGAAAACCATCTGCTAAGTGGCTGAGCGTAATGTCATGTAAATGAGCCTCCGTCAGCTCGGAAGCGCTGAAAAGCTGGTCTGTAATTGTTTCGGCTTCCCTGGGTTAGCGTCGGCGCCGAGCGGAAGCGCCCGTCTCGGGGTCGCTGAAGGATCGCTCTCGCATCGCCGCCGACAAACTCCAGGTGCGCGGCGTTGAAAAGGCGTCGCGGCGCGGGATCGGAGGGAAGATTAAACCCGGGGAAAGCGCTTTCGGTCGGACGTGCTGACTGTTTTTATTATGTTTATTTCTTTTTTTTAAATGGTCTCCTGAGGGGGAGGGGAAAGCACGTACAGGCTTGGGACGTCCCACTGTAACCCTTCCCCCTGGGGGGGGGGTTGTTTCCAGAGAGCATCTTTTAGCCCGCCCTTTAGCCGAATTCGCACGGGGTCACGCGTAACCTTGACGACGGGAGCAGACGGGCGGGGTCGCGTACGAGGCGGAGAGACGAGCGCGTGCGCCCAGGCCGCCAATCAAATCGCCGTGGATACGAGAGTCCCCTCGAGTAACGCCGGCAGGATCCCCGAGCGCGATTACCCAGAATGCCCTCAGCCGCAAATCAGCACGGATCAGCCAATAAGAGAACAGCGTCATAATGGCGGGGGGGAGGGGAGGGGGCGAGACACCAAAAGCATGCGGTGTGATGTCAGACTCACACCCAACGTGACTTGCCTTAATTACACAGACCAGCCGATTCTTCAGTAGCGGTTACAGTGTACAGGGTCTTAATTAGGCACACAGGACGGAGTGTAGCACAGTGGGTAAGGAACTGGGCTTGTAACTGAAAGGTCGCAGGTTCGATTCCCGGGTAGGACACTGCCGTTGTACCCTTGAGCAAGGTACTTAACCGAAATTGCTTCAGTATATATCCAGCTGTATAAACTGATACAATGTAAAATGCTATGTAAAAGTTGTGTAAGTCGCTCTGGATAAGAGCGTCTGCTAAATGCCTGTAATGTAATGTAGCACAGAGCCGCGCAGCACATGGTGAATAAGCATGAGCTGGAAACACACGCGACGGCGCGCGAACGCGAGCGCGAAGGGAAGCCTCGTCTTCCTGCCTTCACACAAAACCGCCTATGGGCCAGCCGTTAAAGTCAGACATTTAAAAAAATAAATAAATAAGTAAAGGGAACTGAACCGCCACGAAAGCGGATTTGGCCGAACGCGACGGTGTTTTTGGTCGCCGCACTTTCCCAGCCGCCGCCGCTTCCTGCGTGAAGAGGAAGTAGAGCGCGGGAACACAAGAGCTTGCCGCAGGCCTGCAGGACTCAGACGATCGCTTCCAGATAACGACAGCACCCCCCCCCCCCTTTCAAAAACCAGAAACAGCGGGGCGAAGCTTTGGGCATACAGTCCAGACGAGAGAGGGAGGGAGGGAGGGAGAGAGCGATGGGGGAGAGGAAGAGAGAGAAGGAGAGGGGAAGGAGAGGAAGAGAGATAGAGGGAGGGAGGGAGGAGGAAAGGAAGAGAGAGACAGGGAGGAAGAGAGGGAAGGAGGGAGAAAGAGAGACAGAGAAAGAGTTCCTCATACGAGCTCCTCATTATTTTGTAAACAGGTGTGTTACTATGCTTGATGAAAAAGTATTCATGTTTAAGATTGGGGTGCGGGTGTGTGTGTGTGTGTGTGTGTGTGTAGGAGAGTGGCAAAAGAAAAAAGAAAAGAGGGCTTCCTTTCTTCCTTTTGGGGGGATATCATTTGTGTGCTTTTAATGTCTCTATGCATGCATTTCCAGTTTATTTTATGTATTTTGCTTCAGCAATGCATTTTGCTTTTTAGTCTCGTCATGCAAATAAAGCAAATTTGAAGTTGAATTTTAATTTGAAAAAGACAGAGAGATGGAGAGGAAGACAGAGAGAGAAGGCTAAAAAGCAGAGGGAGGCATAAAGAGAGGGAAACAGAGAAGGTTGTAGAAAGCGAGAGAAAAAGAAAGAAAGAGAAAGCGCGCGAAAAAGGAAAGGATGGATCGGAGCGGTAAATAAATGAACGCATTTATGAACGAATGAATGAGAGGCCATCCAGACAGCGCCTCCTCTGGTGGAGGTGGGAGATGCAGCTCTTACTGTTGGCGTCCGCGTCGTCGCCGCCGCCCTTAGCGGGACCGTGGCCAGCGTAGCACAGGGGCGACCGGGGCATCCCCCCAGGATTTCGGATTCTCTTCAGTCCTTCGGGAGGCAGGAGACAAGAGCGGAAGAAGACAAACTCTGGGACAAGAAGCAGTTTTTTCGTTTCCCCTCCCCGTGCCCCCCAGCCCCCCTCATCACCCCCCACCCCCGCCCCCGGCTCGGGGGGGCAGAATTTGCGGCACAGGCCGGTATTCCACAGCTGTGGACGCGAGCCGCCCCGTTTATTACATTACATTTATTTAGCAGACGCTTTTATCCAAAGCGACCTACAAAAGCGCATATCGTGGTCATGACTACGAAACGCAGGTTCGATGAGGTACGACGCTCGGTTCGTACAGCTATTCATCGCCAAGAACACGGTTCAGTTCACGCAGCGAACATTATTCTGACCTAGCTTACGCTAAGTCAAACTAGAGGGAAGCACAAGCTACAACAATGTTAGGACAGATTAAAAATTGCAAAAAGTTTATCCGACGTTCGGATACCGTACAGCCTGTACAGAGATCGAATTTCACATCACTGCACCCCACTGTTTCCACAGAACTGCGCTCCAGCCCAGCGCTCTCCTCTCTGTCTCTTCTCTGCGTACGGAGTGACTCACTCCAAGGACATCTGAGGCCACTCGTACATCGGAGGCGGGAAAACATCGCAACGGCGGTGAGGGGGTGGGGGGGGGGGCTCAGACACTCCCACGTCATTAATATTCATGAGAAAAGCATAATTCTCTGGGTTTGGCGTAATTTTTACTGAAGCGCTCCAAGTAATCAATTAGTGATCTCGTGGTCAAATATTTAAACACGGAACACAATAAATTAGCGCAGAAACGCAGCGGCGGAGTCTGTGCGTAGCCGGGCTGTTTCAGACTCCTGCGTCCTCTGTCTCCGCTCGGCTCCCACGACTGATTTCGGATCGAAGCTCCGGGCCGGTTTAAAAAGGGTAAATTTATTCTGATGAGGGCTGGTTTTCAGCAGGACACACCGGAGAGGGTGTTTGTTTTCTGACAAGCAGCGGGGCAGAGACTGTGGCTCATACAGATGAGGGTACTGTGTGTGTGTGTGTGTGTGTGTGTGCGTGCGTATGCGTGGGTGTGTAATTTGGGGTGTATTAGCTGCTGAGTGCTTTGGGTTGTTTAGTTATTGAGTGGCTCAGTATAGCAGCACTCTGTGGAAGGTGTTAAGGCAGTATACTGAGCATCATTAGCCCAGCCCCAGGGCCTGAGTGATCTGTACTGCTACTGAGACAAACCACACCAGCCACTGTTTTATTTGCTTTGTATGCAAAACGGGGATGCAGTACCACACACTGCCACCAGAGGCAGCGACGAGCGGAAGACCCGACAGTTCCCGGGAAATTCAGTAGTCCAGACTACAGAAACGGATAATGTCTTAGTATCGCAATCTATTCAAACAACTGCCCTCTCCCGCAAATGTTGTGTGTGTGTTCGTTTGTAGGTGTGTAGGTGTGTGTGTACCAGAGATGTAGCCATCGATTTTTAGACCAGAAAACCCTTCCACACTCCCATTAACAATTTCAAATTCCCATTCCAAAGTAAACTGCTTCACCACTTCCATATGTGTGTATATAAACACATCCACTAACTTACAGTACATATAGTCAAGTCTCTACTGTTGGCTTCCAAATTCCATCTTATTGTGGACAATCCTATGGATTCCCTACAAACCTAAGGTCTCCCAGCTGGTCTCCATATTTAAATAAAAGCAGAATTAGTTCAAACGAATAGATGAAGTTAAAGCAGCACATAGAGGACACAGGCACAGACACAGGTGTTCACGTGGACACCTGGCACAGACTGCAGCCAGCACAGGATCTCCAGCACGGGGCTGTAGAAGAGAAAGGGGGCGGGGCTTCAGCAGAACAGCCCACTTCCTGTCACACATTCACCTCTGACCTCAGCGTTAGCGAGGGGTTGGGGGATCACGTGCCTTTACGCCACTTAACACAGCGGGAGACACATGACCCTCTTCTTCCTCCTCCTCTTCCTCCCCTGGCACAGCCAGTCACAGGTGGAGAGGGGGGCCCAGGTGAGACCCAGACAGGAAGTCTGAAGGGGACACGGGGTCGCAGAAGGGACACTGCAGTTTCGGGGGTGCCCTGATAAACACGCGCACTCAGGTACGTTGTTAAGTGCCGTTTAAACAGCAGAGCGCTGCTCCGCATTAAGACTCAGCACGCAGGCTACCTGCGCGATCCCGTTATCTATTCAAGGAGTGACGCGAGCGGCAGGCCGTGTTCCCAGCGGACGGCGGGATACAGGATTCGGAACCTGGACTACGAGATCCATTCCTCCACCAATCACGCGCGGGGGAAGTGCGGACCACGCCGCTACGCTATGCGCTCAATAGCTCGCCGTTTTACTTTCTGCACGAGTTGTGTACGGGGAAAAAAGAAGACAGGACGTGACTTTCACCTGACCAAGATGATGACAGATCAAAAAAAACAGCCTTGTGTTGGCCAATAAAAAAATACACTCAAAATCTCAAAAGAAATGAGAGCTGTCATACTACATCTACCAGATGAGAACTTAAACGCTGCAGCTACAGTGGAATCACACATCACTTTATTCAAACGGCTTGGGATTTTGATCGCGCAAATAATTGTTAATGAGAGACTACAAAACCCTCGGCAAAAAGCAAAACCGGACCTGACAGTCTGTGTGTGCTTTTTGTGTTGGTGTGAAGACACGCCCCGCATGGCACAAATTATTTGTCATTAACAAATTGGCGTTTTTTGTTTTAAATTCAGGTAGCCTACACGTGTTCATCCCGCCGATGATGTGTGCCAGGTGCGTGCTCGTTTACGTAGCTCAACATCGCCCCCTCGTGGAACTTTCAGTACATTATAGTTGTAGATAATTTGATTTCCGACCACACGCTATTTCATTAAACTTTTTTCGCGAAATATAATTAACGACTTCTGTTGATTTCAGAGGAACAAAATAGATTAAGTTTATAGACCATCCCTAATCCCGTGCCTCAATTGCCTTTAGGGAGGTCCGTACGTTTAAACGGCTCCGGGGGGGGGGGTCACACATATTAAATATCAGCGTAATGTATGGACGTGGGCGAAGTCCCAGAATAGGACTGCATGATACTTTGTAAACAAATGTTAAACGCGCCTCATTCTGCACTGGTTTGCAGCAATCGGTTTAAGATAAATCAGGTGGAGTTAATCATGCTTAACGCCGGTTTCTGTATTTTTGCTAATTTCCGTCTAGTAGGCTAATTTAGGAATTATCATTATTAAACCTCCCAAACTCCAACGCGTAGATACAACAGCGAGACTCCATTTTCTGAGCTTTTTATATATTGGTTTAGATGAATACATTCAGACATGTATATCAAAGACAAACAGATTCCTTTATCAGCAATCCCCGTGGAACTTTTAAAAAATTGATCGGGTCAAACCCGACACAATCTCTGGTGTCGCTTGCAGCAATACGATGGCTCACTTTGAATGTCAAATAGCCACGAACATATTGACCTGAATTGTCTACAAACCTTAACAACCCGGATAAATTTAAACTGAGCTTACATTTGCAAAAAAAAAAAAAAAAAGGCAGACAATTAATACTTGTTAAATATAATTAGGCTATTCATGAGACGAATATTAAGGTTTGTTGTTCTCTTTACTAGGTGTCCTAAACATATTGACATGCAAATGCAATGTTAATTATGTCCAGTCATGCATAGCCCATATACATTTGTGCTTGTAATATCTTAAATCGCACAGTATTTTAATGTCGAGTCTTGCAAATCGTAACAAAACGCACTACCAATGGGTCCCATTGTAATTTTTCATTCACATCGACGCGTTGTGGACGATGGAGACGGGGGTTAATGAACCATTTAACACATATAAATAAGATAAAGACATTCAGCTGCCTTGACTCGGTCCCCGCTGACTTTTCCCCATAGCCCACGATACTTTTCCCGTTTCCAAACATTTAAATCTTCCAAAGACTCTGTTTTTCCGACACCATATCGTAGCCTTACTTAAACCATAGTTCGCCTGAAAATACAGTTCTGAAAGAGATCGTGTTTAAATCAGCCAGTGCCTGTACATAAAGGCTTCAACCTCTATATCAGAGATTAAGGGAATTGTTTGAAATTGGGCGGCGGGGATTTCATGCTTTTTGTGAGCGCAAATCAGAAGGCAACCTACCCCAGATTACCGAAAGCAACAACGTAACTCACTGGTTTACAACCCGAAATAAAAATAAATAAATAAATAAATAAATAAATAAACAATCAATCACGTTTGTATTGCTAACATCAGTATTAAATCGCTCTTACTCTATCTGTAGTCTCGTGCTGCTTCACCGAGCACATCTCTGGGAAGCCAGCTAAAAACATACGGCTGACGCGCGTGCCTCCCTAAACGCTGTTACCAGCGGCATCCAGCGAGCCGTCTGATGATGGTAGTTACCCATGTGAAGGAATTCCACTTTTCTTGCCAGAGAAAGGGCAACGTCGTGGGTTTACAGTATTTTTAACGGGACGCGCGTCTACCTTGCCAAACGGGTGATTCACATGCAGCCATCCAGCTAGCGATCTGAGCTAATTTTAACTAGCATTGTTAACTACCGCGATGAATAGAAGTTAGTGGCGGCGGCGGCTGTAGGCTGACAACCCGCGAGCCACTTGGTTGCACTGAAGAGCGGAATAAAATGTTACATTAAATCCATTTAAATCCTGTCAGCTATTTTGCTCCCTTTAAATGCATGGGCACAGCTAGCTAGCGAACGCTACCTCTTCAGCGTTGACTAAATCCTGCCATACGCCTGACTTTCAAAAGCTGCGCGAGCCTTCGGCTCCGTCTACCCCGAGCCTGGGTCTAAAGCAATATCAATATCATTTGGGTGAAAACTGAAAATTAATCCTGTTATTCCCGTCTTACCTTCCGGCTTGTTTTCGGCAGCCATTTCCCCTCCGCGCGCCACATCCTCCTCCTCTTCACGACCGGGGGGACCACGCGCGTGCACGGCGAGGACAGCACGAGAAGGGGTGGGGGGCAGCAGGCAACTCCAATGAGTGCAGTTACCATTGGTCAAAAAGCAATGACTGACAAGAAAACTCTGAAATGTCTTGTGAATTCATAAAAACAGCCCTCCTTTATAGTCAGCCCAACATATAATTGGTCAAAGCTTAATATTTAGGGACACCTTGAAAATATTTCAGCCAATAAGGGTTGTGCGATGCATGTCGTAGACCGACTCCAATCCGAACTTGGGATCTTTGGAGAGAATATTTGGAATGGTCGATCTCGTGTGGCGTGTGCACACAATGTTTACTATTTCAGTCCACAGTCTGTCCTCTATTATGGTGACGCGTGGAAAAGCCTCGAGGAGAGATGAGAGGTTTGAGGAACGTGTCTTGGACACGCTGCTCCTCCTCTCGCGTCTGAGCGCTGATAAGAGATCGAGAAAGCGCGCGTTGGTGAAATAATGCATGGCTTTGACTAAATTATAGCCCACCTTTTTATCGGTTTGACCGTTCCAGTATAGCCTAATTTACGCAGCGAAGAAAACAGTTTGATCCTCCATATCCGGGTTGTGTAGGCTACATCGCTTTCAGAAAATGGTTTTTAAATTTTAAAGAATCTGAAAAACAACATCCCGTTGTTTTAAAATAACAAACATCCGTGTTCAAGACAGCAACTCTGATACTGGCCTACACATTGTAGCGTAACACAAATAAATGCACAACATACCTTAAAATGCGATAAATAGTGTATTTGCAACGTATAATCACATAGCAAGAAGGCTCTGAAAGTAAGCAGTTCCGTCAATGTATATGGTTGACATATTTCTAATAGCCTAAAGACAGACACAGGGAACGACGTTTCGTTTCATACCTTTTTTAAAAAGGTACTTACCAGATGTTATTTGTTTATTTATTTATTTATTGACTGAATGAACTCGCTTGCTTTGAAGTCATGAAAAACCAGGCTGGGCTACCGAAGTTGTCAGACGTCAAGTTAAATTGGGGGGCGGGGCAGATTTTTGCTTCGCCTGCGAACGAGCGCCTGTCCGCTGCTCTTGCCGGGGCGCTGTTCGCGAGGCAGTGGTGCTGAAGAGAAAGCTACGGACACCACAAAGTCAAGCACGCGAGAGCGCAACTTCTCACGTGCGAAATTTTCAGATATTCAGAGTTCTTAATCAAGTGACATATTGTGAACGCCTAAACGGTGAGACTGGATGCAAAGTAAAGTAGGATTATTCATTTATTTTCACGTAACACTCCTCACCCGTGGGATGAGCCTAATAATATGTGAAGCATACACATAAATGGCAGGTGTTCCTAACACATTTATTTATTTATTTATTTAGGTGAATGAATTGGCAAAAAAAAAAACTGAAATAGCTTTATTAGGCTAGTGTTGAAAACACGACAGTTTGGTCCACGAGAGAAACAAACAAACAAACAAACAAAAAAACAACAACATATTAGGCTAGATATTAAATCGATATGAAGTGGTATGGCATAGGCTTATAGCCTAAGCTCTGACATTCACCGCGCGTGCCAGTGATTAACGTAACGTTCGAAATGACCCGCTTAATAACTGCATCATTGACTTATGAATATCTAGGACACTGGCTACTCCCGCACAGGAAGTGCAGGAACAAGGAAACTAACAAATATAAATCGCACATCCAGTTGAATTTCCAACTTGCTATAAATGCTGCATTTATGAATACATAATTCGCATAATTTATTGGCAGATTAACGAGCATACGCTAATTGGAATGCATCCACAGTTAATGGATTAAAGGCTTCTTTGCCTGCAGCAAACACCGGGTTGCTTGAACGCGATTGGCATTATTAAAGTGAGACGGTCTTTAGAGCTCGAACTCAATCGACAACACGCCTGCGCTTTCCAAAATGGTGACCTTTTCCGCGTTGGAATTCAAGTCATAAAAATGATTATAAAAATAATGAAATGACAAAACTCATCCAATGTAAAACACATCAATTATTCACCCGTGAAAAGGAGACAAGGGCTAAACTTGAATGATTACCCTATTCAGACTCCCGCTTAAATCGCAGTTATGATTATGTGCCTGTGTTATTTGTATAGGCACAGAAATCGTCCGTTTTTTGACATGCATTAACTTCCAGTGCTTGAAAGACCTGGAGTGTCAACATAGTCTTTGAGTTGCTTCTAAAATAGAAATGATAATTAAGCGGTTGCAGTTACACTTTTGTGCGCGCCTCTCTTGCGTATCGCATGTGTTGATAGAAATGTTAAGCCTATTTGAGCCACGCGAATTATTTCACATTTTACGTGAGTAGCATAACCAATAGACACAGCCTGGATGAAAACGGATCTGACAATGTTTCAAAATATTCTTCAAAATTCACTGCAATGTGTTTCGATTCTAACTATTCAAAATGTATTTATTTATTTATTTATTTCGTTTAACTGCTTAACTTTCTAGCTTAACGTTATTGTCAGTGTCGGAATGCACCGTACAAGACCAGTTTTTAATGGACCGCCCAACCGCTAGAGGTCAGCGATGCTTTCTAAGCGCCATGACCGCACATACGATCACACCAGAAACAGTCTGAGGCGGGGATGAAAGGTTGAAAACATGGCGGCGGCCTTGGACGAGGAGGAAATTGACAATGATGATTATTATTCTTTACTAAATGTCAGGAGGGAGGTAAGAGATCGCCTGAACCCACGTGCATGGTTTCACGCACAGTCGATCTGGAGTGAACCCGAGATCAGTCGGAATGAAAATCTCTTTTTGACCCAAATGCCGACAACCACACACCAGCTAAAGAAATGACCCTCGCTTATCATTGATTCCAGACGGTCCACCCAGAAACATCTGTCTTAGTGTAAATGCTTGTTTAAAAATAACGGGTTTTTTTGCATTTTTATCTAAAATACATTTATTGTCAAATACCTTGCGACACAATGAAAGACATATAATGTTTTGGTATTGCGATCGAATTCACTCGCAATAAGGTATGTCACTGACTGCTAACGTTAGCCATCTAAACTGCGGCAAGTCAGATCATTACGTAGAGATGTGGGAAACGTGACAACCAAAGTTAAGTTGGTTAGTCGTTTTGAATTCTCTTCCGTCTTCAAATGAATGAAATCGCCAACAGCCACATCGGGAAGTTTTGCAAAATTTCGGCTGGTTGCGTAGCTTGCGATTTAACGTACTTTGACATGGAAAAAAGCAGCATGTGTACTCTCAGAAGTTTAGCTGACGTTAGATTGCTAGATATCTGTACAGGTATGCCTTCAGAACAGCTTGTAGCACCTCATTTCGCGCTAACTCCCGTTCCCCCGGTGACACCGTTGCCAGGCGACCCAGGAGGAGCTGAAGGCGTCGTACCGGCGGCTATGCATGCTGTACCACCCCGATAAGCACCGCGACCCGGAGCTCAAAAGACAAGCGGAGCAGCTGTTTAATCTGGTGCACCAGGCTTACGAGGGTGAGTGGAATCTATGGGTAAGAACCCACTAAACGAATGGTTACAAATACTCCCACCCCCGATGAAAGCAGATAAGTTTTCATCAGGGTAGTTGCCTCTATCCAGCATCTTAGCACATTGTGTGCTAGCGGTTTGCATGTCTGTGAAGGGGGTATAGTACTGTAAACATATAAAAATGCATCCCACTGCCAAACTCCTACACTTTGGCTGATTTGTGTAGAAGAGGAGTCTGACAGATGTGGAGCGGCTTGTAGCCTTGTAGCCTGCTAGCCCTACGTGCCGTTTGAAATGAGCTCTAACTCACCGCTCACCGTCTCCCCCACGCTCCTGCAGTGCTGAGCGACCCCCAGTCCAGAGCCATCTATGACATCTACGGCAAGAGGGGGCTGGACGTGGAAGGCTGGGAGGTGAGTACGGCTGCCGGGGTTTTCCTGCTGTAGAAAAGCCACCCCACAGATACGATGCGTGACCCAATCTGCTGGTCTAACCTGCGCGTGTGTGAGGGTGTGTAACTGAGTCTGTGTGTCTGCAGGTGAAACCTGTGTGTGTGTGAGGGTGTGTAACTGAGTCTGTGTGTCTGCAGGTGAAACCTGTGTGTGTGAGGGTGTGTAACTGAGTCTGTGTGTCTGCAGGTGAAACCTGCGTGTGTGTGAGGGTGTGTAACTGAGTCTGTGTGTCTGCAGGTCAAACCTGCGTGTGTGTGCGGGTGTGTAACCCAGTCTGTATGTGCAGGTCAAACCTGCGTGTGTGTGCGGGTGTGTAACCCAGTCTGTATGTGCAGGTCAAACCTGCGTGTGTGTGAGGGTGTGTAACCCAGTCTGTGTGTCTGCAGGTCAAACCTGCGTGTGTGTGAGGGTATGTAACTGAGTCTGTGTGTCTGCAGGTGAAACCTGTGTGTGTGAGGGTGTGTAACTGAGTCTGTGTGTCTGCAGGTCAAACCTGCGTGTGTGTGCAGGTGTGTAAGCCAGTCTGTGCGTCCCCAGGTTGTGGAGAGAAAGAGGACGCCCGCGGAGATCCGGGAGGAGTTCGAGCGGCTCCAGAGAGAGAGGGAGGAGAGAAGACTACAGCAGCGGACCAACCCAAAGGTCGGGGGCTAGTGTTGGGCCGCCCTGAAAACTACATTTCCCAGGAGCCCCTCCACGCCCTTTAACCCTCTGGTGTACTTGTTTCTCAGGGGACAATCAGCGTGGGCGTGGACGCCACCGATCTGTTCGACCGCTATGAAGAGGAGTACGAGGACGTGCCGGCCAGTGGCTTTCCACACCTGGAGATCAACAGGATGCACATCTCGCAGTCCATAGAGGCAAGTAGAGCCCCGTCGCTACGGCTACGTGCTGCTTCCTGTCCGAATCCACTGAGCTGCTCCGGGCCATAATGCTGAGGTGCTCCCGTCATTAATGCTGAGCTGCTCCTGCTGCTGATTGTAGTGATGTAAATATTCTAAAAATCCACCGACTGGAATGTGATTGAAGGTTGGGGTGAACTCCAAAGGGAATGCTATAAGTATTCTCTTAATAATAGCAATTAGTAACAAATAACTTAAATGTCTTTTCTGCAGTTTCCAGTGTGTGCAGCAAACCATGGTCTGGATCTTGCAGTGCTGTGTGTACAAAAGCAGGCTTTCAGTTACCTGTACACTTGTGTGGCCAGCTTTAATGTATAATGCTTGGTCTCGTCTCTTCTGTTCTCTCTCTCTCTCTCTCTCTCGCCACCCTTCCACCCCCCCCCCCCCCCCCCCAGGCTCCTCTAACGACCTCAGACACGGCCATTCTCTCCGGCTCTCTCTCTACACACAACGGCAATGGAGGGGGCAGCATCACCTGTGCATTGCGGAGGGTAACCTCTGCCAAGGGCTGGGGGGAGGTGAGTCTGCGTATGCACCACACACATACCTGTACACACACGCACACACACACACACACACTCTCTCTCATGAGTACACACGCACACACACACACACACTCTCTCTCATGAGTACACACAGACACATGCACGCACGCCTATGCCTGTATGCGTTTCACACAGCAGCTTGTATGTGTGTGTGTGCGTGTGCTTGTATGTGTGTGTGGGCGTGTGCGTGTGTGTGTGTGTGTGTGTGTGTGTGTATGTATGTATGTGTGTGTGTGCAGGTGGAGCTGGGTGCTGGAGACTCACACGGGCCGGTCTTTGGCATGAAGTTCTTCCGGAACCTGACCCAGCGCTGGTGAGTCGCTCAGAGCCGCTCGAGTATGACCCTAACCCTAACCCTAACCCTAACCCCTAACCCTACCCCTACCCCTACCCCTACCCCTAACCCTAACCCAGACTGGAGCGTGTGACTCGGGCTTCAGACAGGGCTGCCAGTCAGGTGATCTCATTCAAATACACACGTGCAGGCGGCTGCGAGCTCAGTCTGGACACCATGACCTTTGACCCCCTCGTCCCAGCCTGTCTGGTTATTTTTTGGGAGCAGCTTCCTGACGGCGCAGTGCAACCTGCAGTTCTCCTCCCGGGGGGTCCGGCCGGGCGTGACCACGGTCCTGGCCCGGCACCTGGACAAGAACACCATGGGCTACCTGCAGTGGCGCTGGGGCACGCAGTCCTCCATGAACACCAGCGTCGTCCGCGACACCAAGACCAGCCACTTCACCTTCGCCATGCAGGTGAGCGCGGTCTGGGTCTCACAGCGCTGTGTGTGCCACAGCAGGCTGTCGGTCACCTGTATACTCGCCTGTATACTGCATAATGCCTGGTTTCTTCTGTTTTTTATTTATCTCTTTCCCTCTCCCTCCCTAACCCCCCCCCCCCCCCTCCCCCCCTCTCCCCCCCCCCCCTCTCCCTCCCTCTCCCTCTCTCTCTCTAGTTGGGGATACCTCACACGTTCATGATGATGAGCTATCAGTATAAGTTCCAGGATGACGACCAGACCAAGATCAAAGGCTCCGTAAAGTACGTGCGTGTGGTTCCCCTGTGACTCGAACCCTGAGCAGCGTGGGGTTCCCCTTTGACTCGAACCCTGAGCAGCGTGTGTGTGTAAGCCAGGGCTCCCACAGCCCTCCAGAGCCCTCCAAATCACTCACTGTCCAAAGTCATGGAAAGTTGCCCAAATCTTTTTTTAAAAGTACTTTTTTTCCCTCCCAGCACTTAGTGAGAAAAATAGGTCTATTTTCTTTCTTCCCCAAACCCCCCCCCCACCCCCTAAAGCCATAGCAGTTATAGCACCATATCTAAGCTTGCTCTTGTGGGCCTTTATGTCATTCAGGGCTGTCTGTCTGTCGGTCTGTCGGCTGTGGTTCAGGTCTGTCTGTCTGTCGGCTGTGGTTCAGGTCTGTCTGTCTGTCTGTCGGCTGTGGTTCAGGTCTGTCTGTCTGTCTGTGGGCGGCAGGTTTAACGGCGTCTCTGTGCTCGTTCGGCAGGTCGGGGTTTTTCGGCACGGTGGTGGAGTACGGCGCGGAGACGAAGATCAGCCGGCACAGCATCCTGGGAGCCACCGTCAGCGTCGGGGTACCCCAGGGCGTGTCCCTAAAGATAAAGTATGCCCTACAGTCCGACAGGACGTGTCCTTTAAGATGATGTCCTACAGTCCGACAGGACGTGTCCTTTAAGATAAAGTATGTCCTACAATCCGACAGGACGTGTCCTTTAAGATGATGTCCTACAGTCCGACAGGACGTGTCCTTTAAGATAAAGTATGTCCTACAGTCCCACAGGACGTGTCCTTTAAGATAAAGTATGTCCTACAGTCCCAAAGGACATGTCATTTAAGATAAAGTATGTCCTACAGTCCCACAGGACATGTCCTTTAAGATAAGGTATGTCCTACAGTCCCACAGGACGTGTCCTTTAAGATAAGGTATGTCCTAAGGTCCCACAGGACATGTCTTTTAAGATAAAGTATGTCCTGCAGTCCGACAGGACGTGTCCTTTAAGATGATGTCCTACAGTCCCACAGGACGTGTCCTTTAAGATAAAGTATGTCCTACAGTCCCACAGGACATGTCCTTTAAGATAAAGTATGTCCTGTGGTCCCATAGGGCGTGTCCCATAAGATGAAGGTCGTCCTACAGTCCCACAGGACATGTCATTTAAGATAAAGTATGTCCTGTGGTCCCATAGGGCGTGTCCCATAAGATGAAGGTTGTCCTACAGTCCCACAGGACATGTCCTTTAAGATAAAGCGCCCCTCACGTCCCATCCCGTGTTTCCGCAGGCTGAACAGGGCCAGTCAGACGTACTTCTTCCCCATCCACCTGACGGACCAGCTCCTGCCCAGCGCCGTCTTCTACGCCACTGTGGGGCCGCTGGTCTTCTACCTGGCCATCCAGCGGCTCGTCATCAAGCCCTACCTCCTCGCGCAGAAGGAGCAGTAAGACCCGCCCCGCCCCCGCCATGCCCCTGCCCCCGCCATGCCCCCGCCCCCGCTGCACTTAGTTTAATATGGAAGCTTCTTTGTATTGTCTTATTGTATTGTGTGGCTGTGAGCTTGGCCAGGGGCCACATATATTCACACGCACACACACTCACACAGTTGTACTCTCTCCTAACTGCGCAGAGAGCTGGAGAAACAGCGAGAGGGCGCTTCCACGGAAACGGCCCGGAAGAAGCAGGAGGCGGAGTCAGCTGTGAGTGCTCGTGGGGGGGGGGGGGTGGTGGGGGGGAATCACACTGTGAACATCACTGGTGTTAACATCTTTCAGTCGTTTAGATAAATATATGTATCCATGATGTGCGATAGACTTTGCCAGATCTGGGGACAAAAAGAAGATCTCGGACGTTTTCTTATGTGGAAATTTGTGTCACGCTGCTGATGAATGTGTTTCTCTGCACTTGTATAAAGGCTTGTGTTCAAATATCCCTCTATCTCTTTATCTCTCTCCCTCCCTCTCTCTCTTTATCTCTCTCCCTCCCTCTCTCTCCCTCTCTCCCTCGCTACAGGTTCTGCTGATGCAGGAGTCTGTTCGCAGGATCATCGAGGCCGAGGAGTCCAAGTTGGGTGAGTAAACTCACTTTCGCCTGCGCAGATCGATTTAAAAACACCGGGAGGTCTATAAATGATTTTGACCAGTGATAACCGACCATGGTCATGCTGGTTTTCATTTCACCTTAATTTGCCTAATTATCAGCTCTACAAGATCTCTAGCTGTTGAATGAGGTGAGCTTTGTTAGGGTTGGAGTGTAAACATACAGGATGGTAGATCTCCAGGAACAGGGTTGGGCAGCCCTGCTCTAGCTGTTGAATGAGGTGTGCTGTGTTAGGTTTGGAGTGAAAACCTACAGGGTGGTGGATCTCCAGGAACAGGGTCGGTTACCGCTGATTTTGCCTTCCCTCCCCGCCCAACGGCTTTGCCTTCCCTCCCCAGGTCTCATCATTCTGAACGCCTGGTACGGCAAGTTTGTGACCGACAACAGCCAGAGGCACGAAAGGGCAAAGGTCATCGACGTGACCGTGCCCCTCCAGTGCCTGGTGAAGGACTCCAAACTCATCCTCACAGAAGCCTCAAAGGTGATTAGGGCTGCAAGACGCCGGTCGCACCCCCCGAGCAGTAAGCCCCGCCCCCCTAACGCGCTCTGCAGTTTGGGGGTGGCGCATTTGGGTTAAACGCCATTTTAGTAGCTTAAAGGCATATTATGCAGGATTCTTACTTTGAAAATATTATAAATGCTCAGTTATGTTTATGACAAACTTGCATTCTTTGTCTTTGCACACGTTTGCCAAAATCTTTGTCTTCTGTCTGTATTTCATCTTCTAAGATTTATTTGGGACGTTTCTGGGCATGGACGTCTTTTATGTGTGGGGAGGGGTGGGTGTGGCTGCAGAGCGTTGAGATTTTCAACATCTGGTGACAGCAATCGAAAAATGGAAATGTAAAAGTGAATGTAAAATATAAAAACGGAGGTGAGTGGGGACAGAGGATGAGACTTATTATATTGTAACCAGAAGACCGTAGCAAGGCTAAAAATCCTGCATAGTACGCTTGTGTTTGGGGAAGGGACTGATGGTTTTTCAGGATGGGCATATTTAAGGCCAGGCACTGTGGTCACATGACACCCGCTGTACTTGGCTGCTGTGTGACGTTCTGTCCCCGCCTCTCTGCTGTGATTGACGCCTCTGCAGTCGGGCCTGCCGGGTTTCTATGACCCCTGTGTGGGCGAGGAGAAGAGCCTGAAAGTGCTGTATCAGTTCCGGGGCGTGATGCACCAGGTCCTGTCCCGGGACAACGAGGCACTCAGGATACCAAAGCAGTGTGAGTGCACCCGCTTCCCACTTCCTGTTCCTGCTTCCCAATTCCTGTTTCTGTGTGTGAGATGTCTGCTTCCCACTTCCTGTTCCTGTGTGGCACTCTCTTCCTACTTCCTGCTCCTGTGTGTGTGTGTTGTCCGCTTCCCACTTCCTGTTCCTGTGTGTGTGTTGTCCGCTTCCCACTTCCTGTTCCTGTCTGTGAGAAGTCTGCTTCCCACTTCCTGTTCCTGTGTGACCCCCCACTTCTTTCTTCCTGGTCCTGTGTGTGAGTGCGCCTGCTCCCCACTTCCTGTGAGATGCCTGCTTCCCATTTCCTGTTGCTGTGAGACGTCTGCTCCCCACTTCCTGTGTGCAGTGGACAGTATGTCCTTGAAGAAGGTGAGCTCACATTAAGGTCTTTATTCTCCTGTCCAGCTCACAGGATCGATGCGGACACCTAAGGGCCTAGTCTGCGGGACCAGCAGACACGAGGCTGACGGAGAGGTGCACAGACAGCTGGACTGGGACCCCGGAGAGACTCTGAGACCCCAAAACCCCTTTCCCTCAAGTCCCTTACGCGTGTCTGTCCCCAGTTTTCAATTGCCTGTATCAATCCGCGTCTATATATACAGAACCATACGACTTAAAATGATATATATAAATATCACATTATATATATATACATATATATATAGGTATGTGCATATATATGTATATATATATGTAATGAAAGGTTGTGTATTTCAGCAAGTGTCAACAATTGCCATCTTGTTTCCCTGAGTCCCCAAAAGGATGGTGTCAGAAACTACATTTGTGGGTGCACGTGTTCGCTTGTCCAACGCACATGCACATTGTGTGGACAGCCCCCCCCCATTCTCTCAATATTCCATATATCATGGGATGATCATGTCTCTGAAGAGATGTACAGCTGACATGTAAACCCCCCCATGCCCCCCCCCCTCCCCTGCCAAACATGGCTCCCAGTGAACAGAAATGCATGACCCCTGCACGTTATGCAGACGGTGTACGGAACGCTACAGTGCCTCAGCTTGACCTTTGACCTTGTGATACAGGCTCCATCAGCCTGTCAGAGAGATGTGATGTTACCGTATCAGTGACGATGTCAGAGTGCGAGAACAGTTTGAAGAAGGAAGAACATGGCAAAAGACCCAAGTGAATCTGCCAGGGTGGTGGCCATTTTAGAAGTGCTTCTCTCAGTGACCTTATCATTGGTTGACATAACGAACCCTTTGAGTAATAAGCTTGTTTTTGATGACACAAATAAACCTCGTAGAGAAAGATCCGCTTTCTACACCAGCGTATGTCCTGGTACACACATGCCGTCCTCTCGTTTGCATAATGCTCAGGCAACGACGTAGATCTCATTTCAACTTTGGGGGGGAACTTTCTTTAGGTATTGTGATGTCGATCGGCAGGCTTAATTTTAGGTTTGTGCTTCTGTGTATATCTGGTCTCACAAGGGAATTGTCACTTAAGATCATTGCTTAAACTTGTAGTTCACCTGGTTTTCATCTGGGTTCTTTTTTCTTTACTAAATTTTTTGTATGCATTTGATTGTCCCAGAGAGTTTTATGTGCAATGAAAGATGCAATCGATTCAAAAACGTTTTTTTTTTTATTTCAAAAGATTCTGAAGTTTCTGAAAAATAGCCGTCTTTACAATGGTGGATATGGGGGCATTCAGGCATCACAGAATAAAGCAAAAACAAATTCAAGGTTTCAAGTTGCTCTGAAAAGCTAGTATTTTGTTACATTATTAATTATGAACATAAATCAGCTCTTTTCTTCTCAAGTTGCGCGTGCCATAGGAAATGATTCCACTGAAAATAAGACTAAACTTTATTTCAAAAGAATAATCCGCTGATATACAACAACTTCTGAAGACAGCACTACTGTTCAAGCTGCTTTGGACTTAACTTCACGTATTTTCTTGCTTTAGACACACCCCCAGTCTGCCCCCATGCAAGCCACTGTAAAGCCAGCTGGGTCATCAAGAACTTAAAATACCTTTCATTGCACAACTTTAAACTGTCTGGGACAATTGGGAGAACAAAAACACTAAAACTGAAATGAAAAAAAATAATAATAATAATCACCCCAGAAAATCTACTGTCACTTTAAGGCTGTGTGTTGGGTTACCATAGTAGCGGTCCAGTTTGCCTATGTCTACACCGGGACATCGGATAAGAAGAAACGGAATAAATCAGCTTCATTAGTGTCGCGCTTGGTTTTGGTCAGCCACAGGTGTCTGTCGGCTTGTGGAATACCAGAGCGAATGTAAAGGTAGTCGCGGAGTCCTAACAAGCCCGTTCTGGTCCAGAGTTTCTGTGCTGCTGCATGTCGTGTGGAGACTATGGCCACAGTCCCTGTAAACCATTGAAAGAAAGGGGGGGACAGAGGAAATGAATAAAGATGCCTTCATTTTTAATCCTCTCACACCCTCACTGCTTTCCCAGTAAAGACATTCACTGACCGCCTGGCCACAGAGCCACGGTTACGGCGCTGAGTTGGGAATCCTTGTCTTTGTTTGTATACCTGCAAGTTCATTATTCCCACTGACTATTCGTCTTTACACTCAACTCTTTAACTTCTTTAACTCTTCAGTTGATTAGAAAATTGATTGGGTAAAGTTGTAATGGGGGTAAGTTGTAAGAGGAAATAGTGAGGTTTCCTGAAGGCATTGTAGTGTTCGGTGGAGGGAAGCAAAGGCGGTGTTGCGGAAGCGTGCACTGTTTGTACTGTGAACGCTACAGTCCCTTTAAAGTTCCCTTTAACCCTTTAAGATGTGGGATCAGAAGTGTGTGATTAGAATGGTTTTAACCGAAAGTTCTAATGCTGATGTAACGATCACTACTGGGGACTGAAAGTAGTGGCGTTACAGAACACTGACTTAAAATGTTCAGCAACAAAAAAAACTTTACAAAAACCTACTCTTCAAAGGGTTAGCTGTTGGTCCCTCATTGGCTAAAGATCACCCCCTGAGGTACTAGCTTTCTGCAAGGCTAATCCACCTTCTTTTGGCCTAGGGGGGCTGTAATCTGAAAAGATTTCCAGTTCTGTCAAAGCTGTAATCCTGGAAACGGAGAGACGAAGAGCTCATGCTGATTCTGTAATGAAGGGATTGTTGAGGAAGAACAAACGGTAACAAAACTGCAAAGCCCTCAAAGAACAGGGTTGCGCAGGATCGGGAATTTGGATCGAACACGAACAGGGTTGTGTAGGATGGGGACTGTGGGTCGGACCTGAACACCCGAGCGTCTAACCTCAGGCCCCAACGCAGTGCTTCACCAGGAGAACGCAGTCTCTCCTCAGGGTCAAGCGTGAAAAGAGATCACAAATATGCAAACAGAATGTTCTTGACTGGACGTTCTAATGCCGATGCAGCAATCGCTCGCGGTGACATCGCTCAGTACAATCAACCGTCACAAAAAAATAACTTCTCTTCCTTTTTTTGTTTTTGTTTTTGAAATTTTCCTTCTTGGTGTGATGGTCAGCAGTGCTATTGTGAAGCACAGTCCTTATTCTTGTGCAGTCAGAGCTGATTGGTGCCCTTGGTCACTGAGAGACAGAACTGAGCTCATTGCCTTGCTTACGGAAGCTGAAATGAAGTGTCTAATCACATGAAAGACATTGAAAATATAATTGTACTGCATCTGTATACAATTGGGGAACCACTGAATTTTTGCTGAAGTTGGCTGTGAAATAAATTTGAGGGAAAAAAGACTGGTGTAGAGCTGTAGTTTTACTTTTGCGAGACTGTAAAGTATATGGACTTGACTTTGAGCAGTCAGTTTGTAATATCTGTAGTAGTTGACATCTGCATAGACCCTCTGAGGCAGGGGTTCCAAACCCTGGTCCCAGAGGGCTGTTGGGTCTGCTGGTTTTCATTTATACAGTCATGGCCATGCTGTTCATGTCTTAGGAATGGTCTTTTTTTAAACTCCTGATTGATGTTCAGTTGACTTTCAGGTCATTTGTTTTCCCAGTATATCCATTTCTGTACAGCTAGACATTTGAGTGAAATTTCCATTTATAACAAAAGCTGCTGGTCAATCTCAGCAGACACTTAGAATTTAATTATTGAATTACATTACATTTGGTAAATAGACCAATGCATCGCATTCACTGAATGTGAGCTTGGCTTCACACTAACACTGGTTGTGGAAAATGCAAACACACACACACACACACACACTCACATACATGCACAGGCATGCACAAACACACGCACACAAACACACACACTCACATGCACTCACTCATGCAAGCACAGGCATGCACACACACACACACACACACACACTCGCACACGCACATGCACACGCACGCACAGGCATGCACACACAATCACACACACACACACACACACGCACATGCATGCCCACACATGCTGCAAACCATTTTGCAGTCTCTTCTCTTCAGTGCATTGAGTCCCATACAGTCACATAAAGCCTGTGAATACGGCGAACATCCAGAACAGGAAGTGCGGGTCACTTCCTGTGTCCCCCGCCGTCCGCGCGCGTGGCGGAAGTCCGAACGCAGTCCCGTCCCGCCCGGAGGCCGGCCAGCTCACGCCGGGCGTCCCGCAGCTTTAATCTCAAATGGCGGATCGCTTGGCATTTGACCTTTAACCTCTGGCAAAGCCGTCTGTTGGCGTCCAGCGTGCTGAAGAGGCGGACCTTCGTCTCACAGGCGTCAGAGAGCGCGTAGCTGTGGTCACATGACCCACAGTCCTGGGAGAAACGGAACGGTTATGTGCATACGTTTTACTGAGTGTCCCTCCCCTTTTCTGTCTCGGTCAGTTTCGATTACTGTTCAAATGACTGAACCTGAGGAGCTCCAGTGATTGAACTTTGACCCCAGAACCGCACAAGGGCAGAACCTTTAATATTAAGATTCCTCCACCATTTTAGTTCAAATACATCATAGAATATGTTCCCTTAAAACCTATTCCACTGATGAAAAAGAACAAACCAGCACACTGCAGTACAACAAACAAGATCTATAGTTCACCCGCAGAGAAACTGCATGTATGTACACAAAATTGTGGAAATTTCATACATATGTAAAAAAAAAAAAAAAAAAACTAGATGGATAGATAGATTAGTACTCTCCAATATATTTATTTTTTCGCATTGGAAAAAAATAAAGGTTGGTGTAACCTCTAGCAAACCTGGGGTAATATTCTTTCCTGGATGCCTTCCCTTACTGTAATATTATATTCTTAATTTGCTTATTCATCAGAGAATACTTTGCATAGTTCAGTTTTTATAGACTATGCAGCTGGATAACGAGCGGGCTAATATTGTACAGCTAGATATTTACTGAAGCAATTCACATGAAGTCCCTCTGTCAGTGGTAGAGCACAAGCTTTCTACCATGGATTTGAACTTGCAACCCTTCGATTAAAAGTCCAGCTCAGAAAACCACTGTACCACACTGCTGATCCGACATGCCTTTAAGAATACTTTACCTGCGTGAGAGACGTCAGCTGCTGTTCAGCTATGTGCTCGTCATTGTTTGCTAAAACTGGTGCAGCAACTTCCTGTGGACCTGGCTCCTGTTGGCAATTCGTCTCGTCCAATAACATCTCCTCCCATTGTTGAAATCCCAAGGTAACATCTTTTTTACACTTTTTTCTGGACTTTTTTTTCTGAAACAACCACAGTGAATTATTAGGCTTTATATTTTTTTATTTCATTGTATTTTTCCCCCAAAACAACTGTTTGATTACCAGTATTCAGTGCGTTTTTGTGTAGCCTATATTTTACATACACAGTTGTGTGTGTTCTGATAGATTTCGATGTAGAGGCTTCTGATTAAAAAGACTAATGACCTCACGCATTTGAAAAGTGGGGTGACTCCTCTGTATCGGTACACCGAGGGCGTATCAGGCAAGATTATGAAAAGCGGGACAGCGGATCATGCAGATCGCAGGTAAATGCGCACTCTCACTTTTGGAGAGGACGCGGGGAAGGTGAACAGGGTGGGAACCGCGTTCCACAGCAGGTTCTTCCTGTTCCCGAGGCCGCTGAAGCTCTCCGGGGTGAAATGGTGCGAACAGATGACCATGTGTCGCTTAGGCTGGAAGTCCTCGCGCCCGATGTTGTGAAGCCATTCTTTAAGCACAGAAGGCTTACTGAAGGGGAACCTTTGGAGATTTAAACGGGGTGTTTTATACCGTGCAAACATACGATATCCCGTGTAGCCTATACCTGTTGAACTAGTGCCTAATATTTATTTTTATTTGTTTATTTAAAAATAAAGTGGATGAAAAAAATAACATTTTTATATCACACAGAGTAGGCTAGGTTATATGCAAAATTGATTAAATATACTTTATCATACTGTCACAAATGTTAAGAACTATAATTTTGAATAAACAAAAATTCGTGAAATATGTGCCCATAAATCAAGATTAGTCAAAAAAACTGATATAGGCGTAGGATTTACACACGTGTTTTGGATTTTGTTTGATTTGCCCAAACAAATTAGACTACAGTGAACAAGTTGCATGCATCTTCAAAAAACACTTCCAGAAACTTAAAGCTCGTTGGATCCAGAGTGATCTTGCGAGATCTCGGGCTGCCACAAATGTTGGGTAGGCTAATTGTCAAGAAAGCAATATATTTTAGCCGCATTTAATTTTTAAATCTTTTTTAACCTAGACCATTACCAGAATCAAGAGTCATTCGGCACATAAGCAATGTGGCGAGTGTTTCAACAAAGACAACATTCCAAATGCTTAAAATTATTAATTTAACGAGAATGGATATAGCTACTGAACATACTGGGCATAGCTACTGAAGTTTTAAAAGTCAGATGCGTACCTATGAAACGTGAGATCCGGATTCTTACTGTTGTATCTATTTGTGCAGTTGTATGCAGAACAACTCTTCGGCATCTTTTCGCTCCCTGTCCGTTTGCCCCGAACAAAAATGGCGGACACCTTTCCGACGGGCGCCCCTCAGTATATCAAAAACAAGTTAACAGAAATACACGTGAAGAAGTGTGTAAAATGTCGTCTACGCAGAAGGGAATGGTAACTATAAAACGCGGACGTAAATATCGCTTATATGTAGTTTCAAAACTCGATTCAAGCAACTGTAGGGAATAATGTCGGGAGTGCGTGCTGGTAATAAACAAAACGAAGATGGCTGCAACCTTCGGTAATTGTCGGAGCACTTCGAATGTTTCCGACGATGGTCACGGAGGCGCTTTGGAGATACAGAGGTCCTGAGCCTACAGAGGGCTGGGCATCAGAAAATCGCATAGAAAATTATTTACTCTTTGTGTGTATGCGCGCGTGCGTGCGTGTGCCTGTATGTAGGTCATTCATTAATTCATACATTAATTTACAGCTAGAATTGTAGTGAACGAAAGTGCAGTTTGCCAATTCACTACTGGGTAATGTATATACATTTTTGTACTGTACTCAATTTTCAAGTTAGTTCACATATTGCATCCTGGTGCATTTATTTTAGGAGTTTTTTAAAGACATCCCCACAAGGGGCGTGTCTAATGTGGGTTTGTTACTTCCCTGTGGGGAGCACAGCAAAGATAGTAAAAATTGATAAGATATTCCACTACCCAGGACTGGAAGCACAGCTCACCTCGTCCAGTCCACAGGACTGCAGTGTCAATCATAAATTTGCTAACGGCCAATTAATTACTACGGTTGACGTAAACAGCCGCTAGCTAGGGTAATTCGTGGGAACAGTCTGAGACGGTTTGATAATGAACAAACCGTCTCTGGTACATTTTTGACTACTAACCCGTGCCCATAGATTTCCACATCAATAATTCTTCTACATTTGACCCCTGGGGGGCTCCGTAGCCACTGGACTCTTCTCCCGTCAGAAAAAGAAATGACGCCATAAACTTTAAAATCGAAAGCAATTTCATTTTACGTTTAAAATCTGTCGGCAACGCGAATAATATCAAATAACCACTAATTTCTTTGTTTCTGTTCCTGCAGCGGAAAACGATCAGCCAAAAAGTATGCGGATCCACATGTAAAAATTGTTTTGACAGCTGTCTCGTCAGATCGAGTGCCACTACCGGGAAGCTCGGGTAACTACGTGTTACAGGTCTGACGTGGAATAAACCCGCCACTGTATCACATTTAAATTGTTTATTAATTCTGAAAACAGAAGGAGAATGGACATATATGAGTTTGCTGCACCGGATTACCACACCATTTCCAGATAGCATTAACAGAAGATAATCTCTGATTTAACTTTCACAGTGTCGCAAAAATAAAGAAAACACTTTACCCTTTACGGTTCAGTTACCTTGTGCCTGTTTCAATTACCAAAATAAACATATTTCTTTACAGAGTATCAATTCCATATATCAGTATCACATTTCACAATTCCAAAAAGACCAGCAATCTCACACAGTCACTAAAACTAATTAACAAAGATTTTTAGGTTTATTAATCTCTATAGCTCCACATTTAACTGAATACTCCCACCTAGTGGACAAACAATTATTTGCACTCCACTAGCAATATTGAACGAGCCTCATTTCCCCACGAAACTGGGTAATACAGTTCCGTGCATTTTCCCTGTGTTTAAGCTAACTGTTTCACATGTCCCTTTTAATACCAGATCCGTGCACTTTAATGCATTAAGTTGCCGAGTATTAGCTCAGCTACTGATATTCCCACATTCCCTTTCCGAGCTAGTGCTGGGAATTATTGTTTCAGATTCGCTTTCGCTCAGGCAGGATGTACTAATAAAGTCGCGAATCTTCCTTCAATAAACACAGGATGCATCAGCTTTGGAACGTCGCCGTACCCGGTATAACTTATTCATGTCTGAACTTACTCACAGCAGGTAACTGAGCATATCGTAAAATAACTTGGTCGGCTGCTGTGGCTATCAAGCTACGCACGCTTTGTACACTTTCGCGGCCATTCGGTTTCCCGTCTCCCGGTTCCTTTCGCAAAACGGCGCTTAATGCTCTAAATATTTCACAATCCATACCCGATTATTTTAGCTTACATTCCGAAATGGAATATTTAGCCATCATCACCGAATGTTTTCCAAAATGGACGGCGACCCCGTTCAGATACACAGTGTATTCGCGCCACAATCTCACTGACGCTCATGTTGCAATTAAACCTCATACTAAAACATATCACTTTCTGCTTTCTATTACCGATACACACTAACCTATTGCAGGAGTGAATATTACATTACCTGAAAACAGAAGGAGAATGGACATATATGAGTTTGCTGCACCGGATTACCACACCATTTCCAGATAGCATTAACAGAAGATAATCTCTGATTTAACTATCACCGTGCAGACCCCTGCAGTTAGTAGCGCCACCTTACTGCTGGGAGGTGGATATGCCCTCTCCATTACCAAACTGAATATGACGCTGTACACTGTCTTCAGTTCAGGGTGTGACATACGCAACTGCGTCTGCAGCGGTACTTTCCATGGGATAGTGAAAGAAAGCCGGCAGCGAAAGAAGGGGTCTCGTCTTGCTGGACACACTGTTTAATAGGTGCGCTGTATTTTCTACATGGATATCTGACACTTCCTAAACATCAGCTATTATCAGCTATATATCAGTGTCACAAAACGTCTAAATCGACAAGAATGTGAATGACTGTCCTGTGTTTCTATCCTGCAGATCCCCTTCATCGCAGATGCATGCAGCAGGCGCAAGAGAAAACGAATAGAAACCTTCGGCGTCAATAAAAAGTACAGGGGAATGGGTCAGTCTGTTGGTCCTGTCTCGGCCTCTTCCTCGCAAGAAGAGGGGGTAAGAAAATAACCGGGATTATAATTTGGGGGTACATTTCGTGTAAAAAAAAGCGGATGGAATCGTTGCGAGCATGGCAACTTTAGCCAAGATGAAGAAGCAACAAGAACGTAACACACTTCACGTGATTAGCGAAGCTGGTATCAAAGCAAAAACGAAACCTTTTTTTTTTTGGCATAAAACCGTTATTTAGAGATATTTGGACATAGCTACGAGTCTTCCGTATTAAACCACAGAGCGGAGCGAAGGGGGCAGTGGCGCGAAGGTACAGAACTACGAAACAGTTTTGTGGAACGAGCAGCTCACTCGGTTACTGGCAGCAATGGGACCATTGCGGGTTGGAGTCTTTCAAAATAAAAGTCTGAAACAAAAATATATTTATAGTTCTTAAAAACGGAACCATCAAATTATTTTCACTTGCACAAATATGAAACGCAAGCAAGAAGAGATTGTACAAATTATTTTGACAGATTATGAGGAAAAAAGTCATAAATATTGCACTAAAAGCCACACTTTCGTTACAAATCTGTCTGCTGGAAAAGCTATGCATACATTTACTTTTTCCAAAGTACATTATTATACCCTGTCAAATTTACATAGTATGGATTGTTACTGGCTTTCTCCTATGAGCTAAGTAATAAATAAAATGCACTATAGGACACATGGTAAATGTAATTACCCTCAACTGGAAAAACTGTATACTTTGTCAGTGAGTGGAGTAGAGAGGGGTAAACTGATACCGTAGAAATAAGGTTTAGAAATGGATTAACCATCAAATACTTTTTGAAAAATCCCAGTTTCTCCCAAACCACTTGGCTACAGGCTGTCTGTTCAAATGATAAAATTGTCAAAGGACACCGCTCTCCTTTTTCTCTCTCCCTATCCACCTCTCTCCCCTCTCCCTCTCCTCCCCCCAGTATTCGGGGATGTTGCCTGTGCTCCCCCCTCCTGTGCTGGAGGAGGTGTTTGTGAACGTTCCACCCAAGGAGGTGGTGTGCGTGTGTCGGCTGGTGTGCCGGGAGTGGAAGGAGGTGGCCGACAGCGCCGCCTTGTGGCGGGAGATGTGCAGGCGGGACAGGTTTCGGCCCCGCGACATCACCAGACCCCCCACTGACTGGCGGCTCTTTTACTTCCTGTGCAAGAAGAGGCGAAACCTGATAAAGAACCCCAGCGCTGATGGTGGGTGGGGGTGGTTGGCAGTCGGCGGATGGATTGGGTGGGTGAGGGGGTGATGGATGGATGGATGGAGGGGCAGATGGACTGGGTGGGTGAAAGAAAGAAAGAAAGAAAGAACGAAATTGAGAAAGAGGACTGCTATGATAAACCTAGAATATTTTTTTTGTTTTTCCACCTCTCCTTTTTGTGTCCTTAAGAGGGATACAACGGATGGCAGATTTTGGAGAACGGGGGCGATGAGTGGAGCATAGAGCCTTTATCTGAGTATCGTCCTGAGGGAACGGCCACTAAGTATTTTGTTACTTCCTTCCAGTGAGTATCCCGTCCGCCAAAGTGCCTGAGCTCTGCCTCTGTCCTTCTGCCTCGTTGCGTTACGACATGTCTTGTGTTTTCATTCTAGTACCTGTAAGAAGTGCCAGCTAATAGACCTGGTGAAGGAGGGATACAGTCAGTCGTTCATGGATGAGATTCAGCCTGATATTGTCATATCTGACTGGTGAGGGAACCTTCCACAACGTGTGTTTATTTTTATTCTCAAAACACTGGCCACACAATGAATGCTCATATAATGAATTGCACATATTTGTGTGTGTGTGTGTGTGTGTGTGTGTGTGTGTGTGTGTGTGTGTGTGGCAGGTACGCAGCTCGCTGGGACTGTGAAAGCATTTATGAGATTTGTGTGGAGCTGCTTAGCCGAAACAAGGAGGTAATCCGTAAGTTCTGTCCAGAACCCGTCTACATTGAGACGCCGGTTGATGAGAATTGGCGACAGGTGAGGGGGACCAGCTTTGCATGCATTTTAGTTGATTATCGTTTCATAGAAAGACGTGATCCTGCTCTGGAAGATGTAGATTTACAAGCGGACGCAGAAATATGGATCTTATTCCTTGACTTTTGTTATCTGCAAAAATGGACACAAATTCTTTTTTTTTTTTTTTAAAGAACATTTTAATCACAGATTATCCAAGGTGGACAGTGTTGCTGCTTGGCTACACGTTTTCCTGTGAAAAGCCTTTTCGACCGCTGTGTGATTTAGTAACTGGGCTGGCCTTTGGGGCGAGCGTGGGAGTTATTGCACCCTCTCAGGCATCAGCTCAGGCCAGCCCCTGCACAGGTCCACAAGATCTGTCTAACACAGAATTCTAATAGCATCGATGCAAACTTGGCACACAGCACCACCCGGCCCAATCAGCTCTCTTCTCTGTCTTTAAATATGAATGGCTGAAGTAGATGAAACGGTGACCTTTAGTCAGTAAATCTGAGGGATGCTTTTCCTTTCGCCTGGTGCCACTGGGCCTCTTGGGCTGCAGATTTACGGTGGCAAAGCCGTCCCGTCACCAGCTGTGGTACGGGTCTACTTTACGTTTACGGCGTTTAGCAGATGGTGCTGTCCACAGAACTACTCGCTCGGTCGTACACACACTGCAGTTACGCGGCTGGGTATTTTACTGAGCCGTTCAGGTTAGGGACACACCAGGGACCCCGCTTTGTAGCCTTGGAGTAGCCAGCACAGGCCCGCTAATCATTACTCTGTAGTGCTCTTTAAGGGCCAACAGGCCATCGCCGTTTTTCTGTGATACGTGCTGTGATTTTGAGTTTTACGTGCTGTGATTTTGAGTTTTACGTGCTGTGATTTTTGTGTTCTATTTGTTGTGATTTTGTGTATTGCGCTTGATGTTGTTAACGTGGCACCAACAGAATAATAATTAAGTTTAAAATAAAGTAGGGGAAACACAGCCAATTGGAAATTAAAAAACACATTCGATTTTAATGACAAATCTGCCCTTTCTCTGGAGCGGGACAGAAAGCATAGTAATAGGTCTGTTATCTGCTCGTGACCCTTGACCCCATGACCCCCTGACCTCCCGACCCCTGACCCCCGACCCCCTGCCCTGTGCTTTCAGATGACCCACGTGTTCCGGGACTACGGGCGGGGCGTGTGCTTCGTCAGGTTCTGTCACGGGGGGAAGGACCAAAAGTACTGGAAGGGCTGGTACGGGATCCGGGTCACCAACAGCAGCGTGGAGATCTGCCCCTCAGTGCCTGTCTGAGTTTGGCCACGCCCCCACCCCACCTTGCCCCGCCCCACCCCACCTCGCCCCTCCCCTCCCCTCCCCTCCGGAGGGACGTTTCACTGACGCTTCTCCCCAGAACAGCTACGGTGCCTTCGCCCCTGAAACGATTCCTCCTGAGGAACACCTGTTTCACTTTTACCTGCTCCTGGCGTGCCTGTGTATCCTAAGACTGCGTTATTATAACTGCTCTATAGCAGCAAGCAGAATGTATTAGGGGTGGCAGTGACAGTGCAGTATATTAAGGAGTTGGTCGTGTAACCTAAAGGTCACAGGTTCGATTCCCAGGTTGGACACTCTTGAGCCTGTCACTGAACCTGCACAGCTTCAGTATATATCCACCTGTATAAATGGATGCGATGTTAATGCTATGTAAAAAGTAGTGTAAGTCACTCTGGATAAGAGCGTTCGCTCTATGCCTGTAATGTCTGACAGACTGCAAGGTCACAGTGGTCCAGTGCACTTTGACATATATATATATATATAGTATTATATATCCACTTGGAAGATGTGCGTGTGTGTGTTCTTCCTGGATTGCACTGTTATGTTAATATGTTAAAGATCCATTTATTCCGTTAAGATCAACCTGAATAAATAATTAGCCACTTATTTCAATCCTGTGCGCTGGTGTTGAAATACTGAGAGCTCTATCGGCATGATGAACAGACGTAGCTGTTTGGAGATGATACAATCACACCACTGTGTGACCAGGAGGAAGAGTCACCGAGTCAAACTTTCACTGAAGGAAACGCTACAGTCGAATTTGCATGATGGGAGATTGGGGCGTGGGGCAGAGCTCAGATTACAGTCAGTGATGTACCACCAGGAAATCATAAAAATACATTAATGCAAAAACAGCATGAAATACAAGATGCAAACGGTTATTTGTGCTGAAATAAATGCCAAATAAAATGCTGCATTCTGGAGATAAACCAAACGGAAGCTTTTGAATGGTGGTGAATGAACAGGCCAATGGTTTGAGTGGGCTCTGATTGGCTGACACCATCCCATGGTGGTGAGTGACCAGCAGAATGCAGTCTCTCCTCAGACCCAAGTGTGAAAAGACCTATGTCTCTTTAAGGTGCGAGATCACAAATATGCAAACAGAATGTTCTTGACTGAGCGTTCTAATGCCGATGCAGCAATCGCTTGCGGTGACATCGCTCAGTACAATCAACCATCACAGAAAAATAACTTCTCTTCCTTTTTTTGTTTTTGTTTTTTAAATTTTCCTTCTTGGTGTGATGGTCAGCAGTGCTACTGTGAAGCACAGTCCTTATTCTTGTGCAGTCTGAGCTGATTGGTGCCCTTGGCCACTGAGAGACAGAACTGAGCTCATTGCCTTGCTTACAGAAGCTGAAATGAAGTGTCTAATCATATGAAAGACATTGAAAATATAATTGTACTGCATCTGTATACAATTGGGGAACCACTCAGTTTTTTGCTGAAGTTGGTTGAGAGATAAATTGGATGAAAAAAACTGGTGTATAGCTGTAGTTTTACTTTTACGAGACTGTAAAGTGTATGGACTTGACTTTGAGCAGTCAGTTTGTAATAGCTGACATCTGCATAGACCCTCTGAGGCAGGGGTTCCAAACCCTGGTCCCAGAGGGCTGTTGGGTCTGCTGGTTTTCATTTATACGGTCATGGCCATGCTGTTCATGTCTTAGGAATGGTCTTTTTTTAAACTCCTGATTGATGTTCAGTTGACTTTCAGGTCATTTGTTTTCCCAGTATATCAATTTTGTTACAGCTAGACATTTGAGTGAAATTTCCATTTATAACAAAAGCTGCAGGTCAATCTCAGCAGACACTTAGAATTGAATTATTGAATTACATTACAATTTGGTAAATAGACAAATGCATCACATTCACTGAATGTGAGCTTGGCTTCACACTGTAACACTGGTTGTGGAAAATGCAAACACACACACACATACACGCAAGCACAGGCATGCACACACACACACACACTCGCATACGCACATGCACACGCACGCACAGGCATGCACACACAATCACACACACACACACACACACACATATGCATGCCCACACATGCTGCAAACCATTTTGCAGTCTCTTCTCTTCAGTGCATTGAGTCCCAGTCACATAAAGTCACATACAGTCACATAAAGCCTGTGAATACACAGAACAGGAAGTGCGGGTCACTTCCTGTGTCCCCCGCCGTCCGCGCGCGTGGCGGAAGTCCGAACGCAGTCCCGTCCCGCCCGGAGGCCGGCCAGCTCACGCCGGGCGTCCCGCAGCTTTAACCTCAAACAGCGAATCGCTTGGCACTTGACCTTCAACCTCTGGCGAAGCCGTCTGTTGGCGTCCAGCGTGCTGAAGAGGCGGACCTTCGTCTCACAGGCGTCAGAGAGCGCGTAGCTGTGGTCACATGACCCACAGTCCTGGGAGAAACGGAACGGTTACGTGCAGACGTTTTACTGAGTTTCCCTCCCCTTTTCTGTCTCAGGGTCAGTTTCGATTACTGTTCAAATGACTGAACCTGAGGAGCTCCAGTGATTGAACTTTGACCCCAGAACCGCACAAGGGCAGAACCTTTAATATTAAGATTCCTCCACCATTTTAGTTCAAATACATCATAGAATATGTTCCCTTAAAACCTATTCCATTGATGAAAAAGAACAAACCAGCACACTGCAGTACAACAAACAAGATCTATAGTTCACCCGCAGAGAAACTGCATGTATGTACACAAAATTGTGGAAATTTCATACATATGTAAAAAAAAAAATAAAAAATAAAAAATAAAAACTAGATGGATAGATAGATTAGTACTCTCCAAAATATTTATTTTTTCGCATTGGAAAAAAATAAAGGTTGGTGTAACCTCTAGCAAACCTGGGGTAATATTCTTTCCTGGATGCCTTCCCTTACTGTAATATTATATTCTTAATTTGCTTATTCATCAGAGAATACTTTGCATAGCTCCGTTTTTATAGACTATGCAGCTGGATAACGAGCGGGCTAATCTTGTACAGCTAGATATTTACTGAAGCAATTCACATGAAGTCCCTCTGTCAGTGGTAGAGCACAAGCTTTCTACCATGGATTTGAACTTGCAACCCTTCGATTAAAAGTCCAGCTCAGAAAACCACTGTACCACACTGCTGATCCGACATGCCTTTAAGAATACTTTACCTGCGTGAGAGACGTCAGCTGCTGTTCAGCTATGTGCTCGTCATTGTTTGCTAAAACTGGTGCAGCAACTTCCTGTGGACCTGGCTCCTGTTGGCAATTCGTCTCGTCCAATAACATCTCCTCCCATTGTTGAAATCCCAAGGTAACATCTTTTTTACACTTTTTTCTGGACTTTTTTCTCTGAAACAACCACAGTGAATTATTAGGCTTTATATTTTTTTATTTCATTGTATTTTTCCCCCAAAACAACTGTTTGATTACCAGTTTTCAGTGCGTTTTTGTGTAGCCTATATTTTACATACACAGTTGTGTGTGTTCTGATAGATTTCGATGTAGAGGCTTCTGATTAAAAAGACTAATGACCTCACGCATTTGAAAAGTGGGGTGACTCCTCTGTATCGGTACACCGAGGGCGTATCAGGCAAGATTATGAAAAGCGGGACAGCGGATCATGCAGATCGCAGGTAAATGCGCACTCTCACTTTTGGAGAGGACGCGGGGAAGGTGAACAGGGTGGGAACCGCGTTCCACAGCAGGTTCTTCCTGTTCCCGAGGCCGCTGAAGCTCTCCGGGGTGAAATGGTGCGAACAGATGACCATGTGTCGCTTAGGCTGGAAGTCCTCGCGCCCGATGTTGTGAAGCCATTCTTTAAGCACAGAAGGCTTACTGAAGGGGAACCTTTGGAGATTTAAACGGGGTGTTTTATACCGTGCAAACATACGATATCCCGTGTAGCCTATACCTGATGAACTAGTGCCTAATATTTATTTTTATTTGTTTATTTAAAAATAAAGTGGATGAAAAAAATTACATTTTTATACCACACAGAGTAGGCTAGGTTATATGCAAATATGATAAAATATACTTTATCATACTGTCACAAATGTTAATATAATTTTGAATTTAAAAAATCGTGAAATATGTGCCTATAAATTAAGATTAGTCAAAAAGCTGATATAGGCGTAGGATTTACACACGTGTTTTGGATTTTGTTTGATTTGCCCACACAAATTAGACTACAGTGAGCAAGTTGCACGCATCTTCAAAAACACCTCCAGAAACTTAAAGCTCGTTGGATCCAGTGATATTGCGAGATCTCTGGCTGCCACAACTGTTGTGTAGGCTAGCTGTCAAGACAGCAATATATTTTAGCCGCATTTAATTTTTAAATCTTTTTTAACCTAGACCATTACCAGAATCAAGAGTCATTCAGACTTGTAAGCAATGTGGCGAGTATTTCAACAAAGACAACATTCCAAATGCTTAAAATAATTAATTTAACGAGAATGGATATAGCTACTGAACATACTGGGCATAGCTACTGAAGTTTTAAAAGTCAAATGCGTACCTATGAAACGTGAGATCCGGATTCTTACTGTTGTATCTATTTGTGCAGTTGTATGCAGAACAACTCTTCGGCATCTTTTCGCTCCCTGTCCGTTTGCCCCGAACAAAAATGGCGGACACCTTTCCGACGGGCGCCCCTCAGTATATCAAAAACAAGTTAACAGAAATACACGTGAAGAAGTGTGTAAAATGTCATCTACGCAGAAGGGAATGGTAACTATAAAACGCGGACGTAAATACCGCTTATACGTAGTTTCAAAACTCGATTCAAGCAACTGCAGGGAATAATGTCGGGTGTGCGTGCTGGTACTAAACAAAACGAAGATGGCTGCAACCTTCGGTAATTGTCGGAGCACTTCGAATGTTTCCGACGATGGTCACGGAGGCGCTTTGGAGATACAGAGGTCCTGAGGGCTGGGCATCAGAAAATCGAGACGATCGCATAGAAAATGCTTTACTCTTTGTGTGTATGCGCGCGTGTGTGTGCGTGTGCCTGTATGTAGGTCATTCATTAATTCATACATTAATTTACAGCTAGAATTGTAGTGAACGAAAGTGCAGTTTGCCAATTCACTACTGGGTAATGTATATACATTTTTGTACTGTGCTCAATTTTCAAGTTAGTTCACATATTGCATCCTGGTGCATTTATTTTAGGAGTTTTTTAAAGACATCCCCACAAGGGGCGTGTCTAATGTGGGTTTGTTACTTCCCTGTGGGGAGCACCGCAAAGATAGTAAAAATTGATAAGATATTCCACTACCCAGGACTGGAAGCACAGCTCACCTCGTCCAGTCCACAGGACTGCAGTGTCAATCATAAATTTGCTAACGGCCAATTAATTACTACGGTTGACGTAAACAGTCGCTAGCTAGTGTAATTCGTGGGAACAGTCTGAGACGGTTTGATAATGAACAAACCGTCTCTGGCACATTTTTGACTACTAACCCGTGCCCATAGATTTCCACATCCGTAGCCACTGGACTCTTCTCCCGTCAGAAAAAGAAATGAGAACGTGACGCCATAAACTTTAAAATCGAAAGCAATTTCATTTTACGTTTAAAATCTATCGGCAACGCGAACAATATCAAATAACCACTAATTTCTTTGTTTCTGCTCCTGAAACGGAAAACGATCGGCCAAAAAGTATGCGGATCCACATGTAAAAATTGTTTTGACGGCTGTCTCGTCAGATCGAGTGCCACTAGCGGGAAGCTCGGGTAACTACGCAACTACGTCTGCAGCGGTACTTTCCAAGTGAAAGAAAGCCGGCAGCGGGAAGAAGGGGTCTCGTCTTGTTGGACACACTGTTTAATAGGTGCGCTGTATTTTCTACATGGATATCTGAGACTTCCTAAACATCAGCTATTATCAGCTATATATCATTGTCACAAAACGTCTAAATCGACAAGAATGTGAATGACTGTTGTGTGTTTCTATCCTGCAGATCCCCTTCATCGCAGATGCATGCAGCAGGCCGCAAGAGAAAACGAATAGAAACCTTCGGCGTCAATAAAAAGTACAGGGGAATGGGTCAGTCTGTTGGTCCTGTCTCTAACTCGGCTTCTTCCTCGCAAGAAGAGGGGGTAAGAAAATAACCGGGATTATAATTTGGGGGTACATTTCGTGTAAAAAAAAAAAGCGGATGGAGTCGTTGCGAGCATGGCAACTTTAGCCAAGATGAAGAAGCAACA
>NC_049211.1:2704877-2739877 GCF_013347855.1 Anguilla anguilla
GGCGCTTTGGAGATAGGCTACAGAGGTCCTGGGCCTCACATTAGGCTCACTCACAGGCTGGGCATCAGAAAATCAAGACGATCGCATAGCAAATTATTTACTCTTTGTGTGTATGCGCGCGTGCGTGCGTGTGCCTGTATGTAGGTCATTCATTAATTCATACATTAATTTACAGCTAGAATTGTAGTGAACGAAAGTGCAGTTTGCCAATTCACTACTGGGTAATGTATATACATTTTTGTACTGTACTCAATTTTCAAGTTAGTTCACATATTGCATCCTGGTGCATTTATTTTTAGGAGTTTTTTTAAAGACATCCCCACAAGGGGCGTGTCTAATGTGGGTTTGTTACTTCCCTGTGGGGAGCACCGCAAAGATAGTAAAAATTGATAAGATATTCCACTACCCAGGACTGGAAGCACAGCTCACCTCGTCCAGTCCACAGGACTGCAGTGTCAATCATAAATTTGCTAACGGCCAATTAATTACTACGGTTGAGGTAAACAGTCGCTAGCTAGTGTAATTCGTGGGAACAGTCTGAGACGGTTTGATAATGAACAAACCGTCTCTGGCACATTTTTGACTACTAACCCGTGCCCATAGATTTCCACATCCGTAGCCACTGGACTCTTCTCCCGTCAGAAAAAAAAATGAGAACGTGACGCCATAAACTTTAAAATCGAAAGCAATTTCATTTTACGTTTAAAATCTGTCGGCAACGCGAATAATATCAAATAACCAGTAATTTATTTGTTTCTGTTCCTGAAACGGAAAACGATCGGCCAAAAAGTTTGCGGATCCACATGTAAAAGTTGTTTTGACAGCTGTCTCGTCAGATCGAGTGCCACTAGCGGGAAGCTCGGGTAACTACACAACTGCGTCAACAGCGGTACTTTCCAGGGGAAAGTGAAAGAAAACCAGCAGCGGAAGAAGGGGTCTCGTCTTGTTGGACACACTGTTTAATAGGTGCGCTGTATTTTCTACATGGATATCTGACACTTCCTAAACATCAGCTATTATCAGCTATATATCAGTGTCACAAAACGTCTAAATCGACAAGAATGTGAATGACTGTTGTGTGTTTCTATCCTGCAGATCCCCTTCATCGCAGATGCATGCAGCAGGCCGCAAGAGAAAACGAATAGAAACCTTCGGCGTCAATAAAAAGTACAGGGGAGTACGTCAGTCTGTTGGTTTCTGTCACGGCTTCTTCCTCGCAAGAAGAGGGGGTAAGAAAATAACCGGGGTTATATTTCGGGGTACATTTCGTGTAAAAAATGCGGAAGGAATCGTTGCGAGCACAGCGACTTCTGCCAAGATGAAGAATGAACAAGAACGTAACGCACTTCACGTGATTAGCGAAGCTGCTGTCAAAACAAGAAACGAAACGTAAAAATGTTAGGCATAAAACCGTTGTATTGAGATATTTGGACATAGCTACGAAGAAGTTTCAGTCTTCCGCATTAGGCCACAGAGCGTAGCGAAGGGGGCAGTGGCCTGAAGGTACAGAACTACGAAACAGTTTTGGAACGAGGTGCTCACTCGGTTAGTGGCAGCAATGGGAGCATTGCGGGTTGGAGTCTTTCAAAATAAAAGTCCGGAACAAAAATATATTGGTAGTTCTTAAAAACGGACTCCCCTAATTATTTTCACTTACACAAATATGACACGCAGGCTAGAAGAGACTGTACAAATTTTTTTGACAGATTATGAGGAAAAAAGTCATAAATATTGCACTAAAAGCCACACATTTACTTTTTCCAAAGTACATTATTATACCCTGTCAAATCTATGTGGTACGGATTCTTGCTGGCTTTCTCCTATGAGCTAAGTAATAAAGAAAATGTACAATGGGACACATATGGTAAATGCAATTACCTTCAACTGGAAAAACTGTATACTTTGTCAGTGAGTGCAGTAGAAATAAGGTTTAGAAATGGATTAACCATCAAATACTTTTTGAAAAATCCCAGTTTCTCCCAAACCACTTGGCTACAGGCTGTATGTTCAAATGATAAAATTGTGAAAGGACACTGCTCTCCTTTTTCTCTCTCTCTCTCCCCTCTCCCTCTCCTTCCCCCAGTATTCGGGGATGTTGCCTGTGCTCCCCCCTCCTGTGCTGGAGGAGGTGTTTGTGAACGTTCCGCCCATGGAGGTGGTGTGCGTGTGTCGGCTGGTGTGCCGGGAGTGGAAGGAGGTGGCCGACAGCGCCGCCTTGTGGCGGGAGAGGTGCTGGCGGGACAGGTTTTGGCCCCACGACATCACCAGACCCCCCACTGACTGGCGGCTCTTTTACTTCCTGTGCAAAAAGAGGCGGAACCTGCTAAAGAACCCCAGCGCTGATGGTGGGTGGGGGTGGTTGGCAGTCGGCGGATGGATTGGGTGGATGGGGGGGTGATGATAGATGGATGGATGGATGGATTGATGGATGGGAGGAGGGGCATTTGGCAGATGGACTGGGTGAGTGGGGGGGTGATGATAGATGGATGAATGGATGGATTGGTGGATGAGAGGAGGGGCCTTTGGTAGATGCCGGATGGGTTGGGAGGATGAGGGGGCGATGGATAGATTTATGGATTGCTGGGAGGAGGGGCGGATGGACTGGGTGGGTGAAAGAAAGAAAGAAAGAACGAACGAAATGGAGAAAGAGGACAGCTATGATATACCTAGAATAATTTTTTTGTTTTTCCCCCTTTTCTTTTTGTGTCCTTAAGAGGGACTCAACGGATGGCATATTTTGGAGAACGGGGGCGATGAGTGGAGCATAGAGCATTTATCTGCAACTCGTCCTGACGGAACGGCCACTAAGTATTTTGTTACTTCAACCTTGTGAGTATCCCGTCCGCCAAAGTGCCTAAGCTCTGCCTCTGTCCTTCTGCCTCGTTGCGTTACGACATGTCTTGTGTTTTCTTTCTAGTTCCTGTAAGAAGTACCAGCTAATAGACCTGGTGAAGGAGGGATACAGTCAGTTGTTCATGGATGAGATTCAGCCTGATATTGTCATATCTGACTGGTGAGGGAACCTTCCACAACGTGTGTTTATTTTCATTCTCCAAACACTGGCCACACAATGAATGCTCTTTTAATGAATTGCACATTTATGTGTGTGTATGCACGCACGCGTGTGCATGTGTGCGTGTATGTATGCGTGTGTGTGCGTGCATGTGTTTGTGTGTGTGCGTGCACGTGCGTGCGTGTCTGTGTGTGTTTGCGTGCGTACGTGTGTGTGTTTGTGTGTGTGCGTGCATGTCTGTGTGTGTTTGCGTGTATGTATGCGTGTGTGTGCATGCGTGTTTGTGTGTATGTGTGTGTGTGTCTGTGTGTGTTTGCGTGCGTGTCTGTGTGTGTTTGCATGCGTGTGTGTGTGTGCGCGTGTCTGTGTGTTTGCGTGCGTGCGTGTGTGTGTTTGTGTGTGTGTGTGGCAGGTACACACCCCGCCAGGGCTGTGCAACCATGTATGAGCTTTGTGTGGAGCTGCTGAGGCAAAACAAGAAGGTCATCTGTAAGTTCTGTCCAGAACCCGTCTCCTTTGGGCAGGGGAATGACCAGAAGTGGCGAAAGGTGAGGGGGACCAGCTTCGCATGCATTTTAGTTGATTATCGTTTCATAGAAAGACGTGATCTTGCTCTGAGAGATGTAGATTTAAAAGCGAACGCAGAAATATGGATCTTATTTCTTGACTTTTGTTATCTGAAAAAATGGACACACATTTTTTTACATTACATTACATTTATTTGGCAGACGCTTTTATCCAAAGCGACATACAAAAAGTGCATTTCATGGTCATAGACAACTACTAAACACAGGTTCAATAAGATACAATACTTATTTTGTACAGCTATTTCTAGCCAAGAACACAGTTTAGTTCACACAGTGAACACTATTCTGACCTAACCTCTGCAAAGCCAACTAGGCAGAAGAATATTTTAATCACAGATTATCCAAGGTGGACAGTGTTGCTGCTTGGCTACACGTTTTCCCGTGAAAAGCCTTTTCGACCGCTGTGTGATTTAGTAACTGGGCTGGCCTTTGGGGTGAGCGTGGGAGTTATTGCACCCTCTCTGGCATCAGCTCAGGCCAGCCCTTGCACAGGTCCACAGGATCTGTCTAACACTGAATTCTAATTGCACCGATGCAAACTTGGCACACAGCACCACCCGGCCCAATCAGCTGTCTTCTCTGTCCTTAAATATGAATGGCTGAAGTAAATGAGACGGCGTCCTTTAGTCAGTAAATCTGAGGGATGCTTTTCCTTTCGCCTGGTGCCACTGGGCCTCTTGGGCTGCAGATTTAGGGTGGCAAAGCCGTCCCGTCACCAGCTGTGGTACGGGTGTACTTTACGTTTACGGCGTTTAGCAGATGGTGCTGTCCGCAGAGCTACTCGCTCGGTCGTACACACACTGCAGTTACGCGGCTGGGTATTTTACTGAGCCGTTCAGGTTAGGGACACACCAGGGACCCCGCTCTGTAGCCCTGGAGTAGCCAGCACAGGCCCGCTAATCATTACTCTGTAGTGCTCTTTAAGGGCCAACAGACCATCGCCGTTTTTCTGTGATACGTGCTGTGATTTTGAGTTTTACATGCTGTGAATTTGAGTTTTACGTGCTGTGGTTTTTGTGTTCTATTTGTTGTGATTTTGTGTATTGCGCTTGATGTTGTTTACGTGGCACCAATAGAATAATAATTAAGTTTAAAATAAAGTAGGGGAAACAGCCAATTGGAAATTAAAAAACACATTCAATTAAATGACAAATTTGCCTTTTCTCGGGAGCTGGACGGAAAGCATAGTGATAGGTCTGTTATCTGTTCCTGACCCCTGACCCCCCAACCCCTGACCTCCGACCCCCTGCTGTCTACCCTGTGCTTTCAGATGACCCACGTGTTCCGGGACTACGGGCGGGGCGTGCGTTTCGTCAAGTTCTGTCACGGGGGGAAGGACACACAGCACATGACGGGCTGCATTGGGATCCAGGTCACCAATAGCACCGTGGAGATCTGCTCCTCAGCCGACAACGACGCCTTGTGGCGGGAGATGTGCAGGCGGGACGGGTTTTGGCCCCACGACATCACCAGACCCCCCACTGACTGGCGGCTCTTTTACTTCCTGTGCAAAAACAGGCGGAACCTGCTAAAGAACCCCAGCGCTGATGGTGGGTGGGGGTGGTTGGCAGTCGGCGGATGGATTGGGTGGATGGGGGGGTGATGATAGATGGATGGATGGATAGATGGATGGATTGATGGATGGGAGGAGGGGCGGTTGGCAGATGCCAGATGGATTGGGTGGATGAGGGGGCGATGGATGGATGGATGGAGGGGCAGATGGACTGGGTGGGTGAAAGAAAGAATGAAAGAAAGAACAAAATTGAGAAAGAGGACTGCTATGATATACCTAGAATAATTTTTTTGTTTTTCCACCTCTCCTTTTCGTGTCCTTAAGAGGGATTCACCGGATGGAAGATTTTGGAGAACGGGGGCGATAAGTGGGGCATACAACCCATAGTTAAGTATCATCCTGAGGGAACGGCCACTAAGTTTTTTGTTACTTCCTACGAGTGAGTATCCCGTCCGCCAAAGTGCCTGAGCACCGCCTCTGTCCTTCTGCCTCGTTGCGTTACGACATGTCTTGTGTTTTCATTCTAGTCCCTGTAAGAAGTACCAGCTAATAGACCTGGTGAAGAAGGGATACAGTCAGTTGGTCATGGATGAGAATCAGCCTGATATTGTCATATCTGACTGGTGAGGGAACCTTCCACAACGTGTGTTTATTTTTATTCTCCAAACACTGGCCACACAATGAAAGCTCACCTAATGAATTACACATTTATGTGTGTGTGTGGCAGGTACTCATCTCGCGAGGACTGTGGAAGCATATATGAGATTTGTGTGGAGCTGCTTAGCCGAAACAAGGAGGTCATCCGTAAGTTCTGTCCAGAACCCGTCTACATGAAGGAGCCGATTGACCCGACTTGGCAACAGGTGAGAGAGACCAGCTTTGCATGCATTTTAGTTGATTATCGTTTCATAGAAAGACGTGATCTTGTAGATCTTGAAGATGTAGATTTACAAGCGGACGCAGAAATATGGATCTTATTCCTTGTCTTTTGTTATCTGCAAAAATGGACACATTCTTTTTTTTTTTTTTTTAAAGAACATTTTAATCACAGATTATCCAAGGTGGACATTGTTGCTGCATGGCTACACGTTTTCCTGTGAAAAGCCTTTTCGACCGCTGTGTGATTTAGTAACTGGGCTGGCCTTTGGGGCGAGCGTGGGAGTTGTTGCACCCTCTCAGGCATCAGCTCAGGCCAGCCCCTGCACAGGTCCACAGGATCTGTCTAACACTGAATTCTAATAGCACCGATGCAGACTTGGCACACAGCACCACCCGGCCCAATCAGCTCTCTTCTCTGTCCTTAAATATGAATGGCTGAAGTAGATGAAACGGTGACCTTTAGTCGGTAAATCTGAGGGATGCTTTTCCTTTCGCCTGGTGCCACTGGGCCTCTTGGGCTGCAGATTTACGGTGGCAAAGCCGTCCCGTCACCAGCTGTGGTACGGGTCTACTTTACGTTTACGGCGTTTAGCAGATGGTGCTGTCCGCAGAGCTACTCGCTCGGTCTTACACACACTGTAGTTACGCGGCTGGGTATTTTACTGAGCCGTTCAGGTTAGGGACACACCAGGGACCCCGCTCTGTAGCCCTGGAGTAGCCAGCACAGGCCCGCTAATCATTACTCTGTAGTGCTCTTTAAAGGCCAACAGGCCATTGCCGTTTTTCTGTGATACGTGCTGTGGTTTTTGTGTTCTATTTGTTGTGATTTTGTGTATTGTGCTTGATGTTGTTTACGTGGCACCAACGGAATAATAATTAAGTTTAAAATAAAGTAGGGGAAACACAGCCAATTGGAAATTAAAAAACACGTCCAATTAAATGACAAATTTGCCTTTTCTCGGGAGCTGGACGGAAAGCATAACAATAGGTCTGTTATCTGTTCCTGACCCCTGACCCCTGACCCCCCGACCCCCTGCTGCCTGCCCTGTGCTTTCAGATGACCCACGTGTTCCGGGACTACGGGCGGGGCGTGCGCTTCGTCAGGTTCTGTCACGGGGGGAAGGACCTAAAGTACTGGGCCGGCAAGTACGGGATCCGGATCACCAACAGCAGCGTGGAGATCTGCCCCTCAGCGCTTGTCTGAGTTTGGCCACGCCCCCACCCCACCTCGCCGCGCCCCTCCCCTCCGGAGGGAGGTTTGACTGACGCTTCTCCCCAGAACAGCTACGGTGCCTTCGCCCCTGAAACGATTCCTCCTGAGGAACGCCTGTTTCACTTTAACCTGCTCCTGGCGTACCTGTGTATCCTAAGACTGCGTTATTATAACTGCTCTATAGCAACAAGCAGAATGTATTAGGGGTGGCAGTGGCAGTGCAGTATACTAAGGAGTTGGTCGTGTAACCTGAAGGTCATAGGTTCGATTCCCAGGTTTGACACTCTTGAGCCTGTCACTGAACCTGCACAGCTTCAGTGTATATATATCCACCTGTATAAATGGATGCGATGTTAATGCTATGTAAAAAGTAGTGCAAGTCACTCTGGATAAGAGCGTCTGCTAAATGCCCGTGTTACGATCAGCCCCTGGCCAGTCGCAACATAAACGAGAATCACGCAAAATAGTCGCAATTCAAAAATATGTTTAAAGAACACTACAAAAGAACAAAAATGCGCAGTGTAGCCAGACTGCAGGTTGTTCTCTGAATGGAGAGAGAGAGTGAGCATCAGCCAGAGGGCCCCTTAAGTAGGACCCCTTCCAGGTGACACCCATTTCCTATTAGGAAGACAAACAAATGTCGCAACACCACATTCAGCCACTAGGGCACAAGGTCAGGGAACCCTAACACCCCCACCACCAAATAGTGACACCAGTCGCCACCAAAACAGTCACAAATCAGGCAAAATATATAATACACCATCATACAACTAAACATACATATATACAGGGACTCGGACCCTACTACTACCCACCAACCAGTGCCCACTCACCGACCCGTATCTCCATTCCAACACATCCAACGACCCCGGCGCCTGGGAAAGTTGAAACAGAAGGGAGAAGCAAGGCATAGAGAGCGACCGGGAGATGGAGAGGACAAGAGACCCAAAAAGAGAGTCGCCCTACACCCTTGACAACGCATCAGCTAGAATGTTGTCTTTACCACGGATATGAACAATCTCAAGGTTGAATGCTTGGAGTATAAGGCTCCAGCGCATCAACCTCTGATTTGACCTACAAATAGCCTCAACCTTTGCTCCTGCGGGACGCACTTGCCCCCTGCCAATGACCTTACCCAAGTAGGTTACAGTAGCTCTACCAAACTCACACTTTGCAAGGTTAATGGTAAGGTTAGCAGCCAACAGACGGTCAAAAAGCTCTCGTACATGACCCAAATGTGTGGACCACGAGGAGCTAAAAACCACCACATCATCCAGATATGCCTCACCACCGGGGTCGAACTTCCGGACCCAAACCAGCGTTTCATTTTCCCCTGAGCAACTTCTAGGTTCTGCTAGGCCAAGTCACTGGCTCGGTGTAATTGAGAGCGAAATTTGCTGACGTACTCCAACAAATTATGCTGAGGCGTTTCCTTAAGCCACTGGTCCCTCAACAGGGCCAGAGGACCACGCACCGTGTGACCAAACACTAATTCCGCAGGACTGAACCCTAAAGACTCCTGCACTACCTCTCTGGATGCAAAAACCAACCAGGGGATGCCCTCTTCCCAATCCTTCCCGAGCTCCAAACACTAAGTACGAAGCATAGTCTTAAGGGTTTGGTGAAACCTTTCTAAGGCCCCCTGGCTCTCAGCATGATAAGCACTGGAGACATTATGCTTGATTTGGAGCTGTTGAAGGACTTGGGCAAAAACATGTGACATGAAGTTGATTCCCTGGTCGCTTTGAATGACCCTAGGGAGGCCGAAAACAGAGAAGAACTTGATTAAGGCTTTGATGACTGCTTTTGCAGTAATCTTCCGCAGAGGGACAGCCTCTGGGAAGCGAGTAGTAGCAGCACACATGATTGTGAATAAGTCCTGATGGCCCCCTTTTGACCATGGAAGAGGCCCAACACAATCCAGAATTATATGCTCAAAGGGTTCTCCAACTACTGGGATTGGGTAAAGGGGTGCAGGAGGAATGGTCTGGTTAGGTTTCCCAGTAACCTGACAGACATGACACGTTTTACAGAATTACCACATCTCGCTTTAAGCCGGGCCAAAAGAAATGCCGAAGGATGCGAGTGTATGTTTTATTAATCCCTAGATGTCCGGCTAAACCATCGTGAGCCACACTCAAAACCTTGTTTCTGTAGTTAGATGGAATTACCATCTGAGAAATTACCTTCCACTCATCAGGAACATCATGCGGCCTCCATGTCCTCATCAACACTCCATCCCTAAGGAAATATCCTTGGGGCACAGCATCAATCTCCTGATCAGGAGATACAGACTCAAGCAGAGACACAAGGGTTGGATCAGCCTTCTGAGCAGAGATTAATTGTGCTCGAGATAGTGGCATGTCACAAATGGTGGTTCTAACAGTATCACCCTTCTCTGGAACAAGGTCTTCAGATGTCTTGACCGTGGGGAGAAAGACAGACTGAGTCAGACATTTCAGGGTGCCCAAAAAACGTGTCAAAGGTCGTCAAAACACTCTTCCTGCAAGTCGCTAGCATCATGTTGCTTTGCCATAGCACGAGTGACAGCACATGTAGGGAAAACATCAGGATATTTCTGTTCCAACTCATCTGGACCCTCACACCAATGGCACAGAGACAACTTCAGGTGGAGTGTCAGATTGTCTCCAAACATTTCCACCTGCCAGATCATTCCCCAAAATAAATGTAACACCAGGCACGGGGAGGGACGGTCGCACTCCCACTACGACACTGCCAGTCACTAGGTCAGAAATTAAATCAATGCGATGTAAGGGCACGTCAACAAAGCCCATCTCAAACCCTCGGATTAAAACACTAGTGCCAGTGGAGGCCTGTTCAGACAGGGGTAAAACTCCTAATAAGAAGGACTAAGCAGCGCCTGTGTCTCTGATGATACAGACTGGTGCATTTCCACCCTGCCCAGGTATTGACAGAGCCATTCATGAGAAATGGTGTAATTCTTTTGAGTACTGGAGCATTTGGATGGTGAGACATGGAATTCAGGTTCAGCAACGTCACAAGAAGTCAAAGCAGCTACCAGGCTGACAGATTTAGCACCCTGCTGTTTTTTCCTGAGACTAAAGCAACTGGAGATCCTATGTCCTGGCTTTTTGCAGTAAAAACAGACTCCATCAGGGTATTTACCCACAGGGCTAGACTTACCCAGTGGCACAGATGGCACAGGGCCAGTGGAAGTGGGCTTGAAGGAACGAAAACGCCCTTGATGTCTGCCTTTGCCCTCATTACGATGTTTTTCCCCAAACACAATCTTATGGGTTAACACAAATTCATCAGCAAGGACGGCAGCTTCTGACACCTTGATTACTTTTTGTTCATTGAGATAAGTGGTAATGGCCTCAGGCAGACCATTCTTAAACTCCTCCAGAACCATCATCTCACGGAGTTGTTCCTTAGTCTCAACCTTCTGAGATCGACACCACCTAACAAACAACTGCCCCTTCTCCCTTGCAAACTCCACAGAAGTGTTTATCCTGCTTAGCATAGCGTCGGAACTTCTGTCGGTATGCTTCAGGTACCAGTTCATATGTACGCAAGATGGCAGCCCGGACTAAATCATAATCAGCACTGTCTTCAAATGATAAAGTTGAATATGCCTCTTGGGCCTTACCAGTAAGGACACATTGCAGCAACAAAGTCCATACATCCTTCGGCCAATTTAAAGAGGTGGCCACTCTCAAAATGAGAAGTACCCCTCTACCTCTTTCTGAAAACGGAGGAACCATACAAATATGCCTACCTACCTCAAATGCAACAGGAGGGGTAGTCTTCTTGCCTTCAATATCTAACCTCTTCATCTCCAAATCTGCCTCTTTTGCTGCCAATTCTAACCTTTTCATTTTCAATTCCCGATCAAGTAATTGTAATTTCAAAGTAACCTCAGACTCGGTGAGTCGCGAGGGGGACTCCTGTTTAGCTCTAAGGACCCTCATGTCAGTTAGAATTGCCTTCAAAGTGTTAACAACGTTGGCTCTAACTCGTTTATCACTACTAGAAATCTCAATTTCGTAGTATTCTGCAATTTTAAACAGCTGCTCTTTAGTAAATTCCTCTAGCAGGTCCTCAGAGGGATCAAAAACAGTAGACATCTTTAAGATCTAATCCCAACCAATGCAGTCAAATCCTAGAACAATCAGAACCACTCACCTAAGAAAACTAACACATCAAGAGGCTAAAAAAATAGAATTGGATCAGTGCCCCAGCACCACAACAGCAGTAATAGTGTAACACTAAACTACCAATACCACAGGTTACACAAAAGGCTATAGGAAGGCAAAACAAGTAGCCTACTGTCATTCTAATCAAAGAACCAAAGCACAAGAAAAGCGTTACAGTACAATATCAACAGTATCACAACAAGTACCCTAACCATTCAGCTTTACAGCTACAGCACAAAACGCAAGTGCAGGGACAACCGCACACAAAACCACTATGAAGCAGCCAATATCAAGGCATCGATGTAAAAATTACCAAATTTTACAAGCTTACAAAGTAGTTACAAGCGATGCACAAAATTGCTACACTAACATTGTGACTAGCACTACGAATACAACCATTACACAATGGTAGCATCAAAACCATCCTCGGTTACACGGGAATGGATCACGAAAGTAGCTCAGATTTACTGACCGAGCGCTGATATTGCTCTCTCGGAAAAACACACGGAAGTAATTCTAACACGGCTCACAGCCACCACGGCTTGAAAGAACACGAGTCACAGTTCGCAAGTCGAAATGTGAACACGCTAAGTTTGCAGCTAGTACGAACACGAACAAACGAACGACCATGAACATGGAAATATCACTAATTAACATGCGAACACAGCTACCGATTGCTTAATCAAACAAACTGCAAAGGTAGAAATGTAGCAAATTTCCATACTCACCCCCAAACACAACCACAAGCTCTCTCGTCCTAGCGTCCTCCGCTTGAGCAAAATCACAGGTGATACTAATCACACTAATTACAATAAGCTGAGTCACTATACGTTGACTTCCCCAGGTCCTAACTATCTAGTAGCAACGAAAATTTAACTAAAACCTAACAGTCTTCAGTGTAGTTACCGGGCTCGATGTGGCTTTTAAACGCAAAACCCGTGAACGCAAATGAGACCAACTGAATAGTCGCTCACGGCGAACCGGAGCATACCCCCACCCAGAGTTAACACCAAAAATAAGAAAGGCAAAATAACAAAGTTACAAGCCCGAAGGACATGCCCGACGACTATAATTACCTGAGGAAAAACACAGCAAACCAATAACACTCAGTTGACTCAACCTACCGCCGCACCACGCAAACGCGGAGAACTTTAATATCAAAACTGTGCTCAAGCGAGATACAAACTAGAGAGAATACATACCGGATCAGCAGATCCCGGACGAGCCCCCAATTATGTTACGATCAGCCCCTGGCCAGTCGCAACATAAACGAGAATCACGCAAAATAGTCGCAAATCAAAAATATCTTTAATTAAAGAACACTACAAAAGAACAAAAATGTGCAGTGTAGCAAGACTGCAGGTTGTCCTCTGAATGGAGAGAGAGAGAGCATCAGCCAGAGGGCCCCTTAAGTAGGACCCCTTCCAGGTGACACCCATTTCCTATTAGGAAGACAATCAAACAAATGTCGCAACACCACATTCAGCCACTAGGGCACAAGGTCAGGGAACCATAACAGCCTGTAATGTCTGAAAGACTGCAAGATCACAGTGGTCCAGTGCACTTTGGTGAGGAACCATCGGTAATTATGAGTATCTGTACTGTGAACATGTATGTCTATGACACCACTGACATATAATTATTTTAAAAAGACATTCCAAGAGCTCTGTGTTACTGTCATAAAGGGAGGGAAACAAGGTGCCAAAAACAGGGTGAGAAAAACTGACACAACTGCTATTCAGGAAACATAATATATACGTATATATATGTGTATTGCTCATTAATCTTTTTCTCTCTGAGCAGTTGCATTAGTATGAAAAAATGTGCTTTTCAATCCCCCGTTTCATCTGTTGTTTATTTCATGCACCTTTTTAAATTAGGATTTAGAAAAGCTGCTTTTATTTGTATTTATCCTTGATATAATGCGTCATTAATAAAATTTCATACAGGTTTTTTATCATGATGCAAATGATTTGAGTTGTCCTGTTCATGTAATTGATGATACCTGTTTATTAGCATGTTATCTGACAACCTTCAGCATGAAGACAGTGAATATATGTGCACTATTAATATAATATTTATTTTTCTGTGCGAGTGTGCTTGTCTTCTCTCCCACTCTGGTGGACTGATTGTGTTCAGGCCCCGATTTGTCCTGGAATAAGCACCTTTTCAGGTTTCTTTTTCCAGACGAGTGATTGGCTGATGGCTGTCACATGGGGATTAAAGGCCTGTCTTGAGCTGTCATTCATGAGCTTATATATATGCAGATGACTCAGAGCATGAAAATGATTGGACTAATTAATTGATTAGGAAAAAAAGTTGAGTTAATGTTAGCATGGAATTCAGAAACAAGACGTGTTCCACACCCCTGATTAAGCTATTAAAATCAGTAAAAACATATTGGGCCTTGATGACAACCAAAAAAAAAATGATACCATGTATTTTTAATGTAACTCATTGGTATGACATTTTACACACTCCTTAAATTTGGAGAATTTGTACTGGAAAGAATATGATTTGATATGTTTTTTCCCCTTTAAAACAGATGGTATTCATCAAAATATGTTTTCATAATAGTAAGCCCACAACCCTGCTCAGGATAAGCGGGTATAGATAATGGATGGATGGATGGATGGATAATAGTAAGTGCTTAAAGAAAGCAAATAGTTGGTGACGTGTGGCCAAACTTCTTGGTGCCTTAACAGTTAAAAGAATTTGGCTTGAGAGTGTTTACCACCAGGGGTCCCCAGTGAGTCACTTGGTAGGGCTGGATGTCTGAAACAAGGTGGGTAGGGGTCAGATGTGTTCAACTGCACAACCAAAGAAGAGGTCAATGAGTGTTTTTTTATTCAATTTCCTTGCCGGGTGTGGATAAATAGTGGTAATCTATATTCTTAATAGAGTTTGTAACGCCAGAATGCAATGTACTTGCGAGTCAGACCTGTGTACTTCCTTGAAAATCAAACTGGGGCGAAGAAGGTGAAGAAGAGAGTTGTTTGAAGAGAGTCCTACTTCTACCCTGTTCAGCTCTGTGTTCAGCGTTCTGCAGTGTTATTTCAGCCCATTCAAGCATCGAGTGTCTGCTCACTGGACTGGCAAGCGCAGCTCACCTCGTCCAGTCAACAGGACTGCAGTGTCAATCATAAATTTGCTAACGGCCAATTAATTACTACGGTTGACGTAAACAGTGGCTAGCTAGTGTAATTCGTGGGAACAGTCAGAGACGGTTTGATAATGAACAAACCGTCTCTGGTACATTTTTGACTACTAACCCGTGCCCATAGATTTCCACATCCGTAGCCACTGGACTGTTCTCCCGTCAGAGAAAACAAACGAGAACGTGACGCCATAAACTTTAAAATCGAAAGCAATTTCATTTTACGTTTAAAATCTGTCGGCAACGCGAATAATATCAAATAACCAGTAATTTATTTGTTTTTGTTCCTGAAACGGAAAACGATCGGCCAAAAAGTATGCGGATCCACATGTAAAAGTTGTTTTGACAGCTGTCTCGTCAGATCGAGTGCCACTAGCGGGAAGCTCGGGTAACTACGCAACTGCGTCTGCAGCGGTACTTTCCAAGTGAAAGAAAGCCGGCAGCGGAAGAAGGGTCTCGTCTTGTTGGACACACTGCTTAATAGGTGCGCTGTATTTTCCACATGGATATCTGACACTTCCTAAACATCAGCTATTACCAGCTATATATCAGTGTCACAAAACGTCTAAATCGACAAGAATGTGAATGACTGTCCTGTGTTTCTATCCTGCAGATCCCCTTCATCGCAGATGCATGCAGCAGGCCGCAAGAGAAAACGAATAGAAACCTTCGGCGTCAATAAAAAGTACAGGGGAATAGGTCAGCCTGTTGGTCCTGTCTCGGCTTCTTTCTCGCAAGAAGAGGGGGTAAGAGAATAACCGGGGTTATATTTCGGGGTACATTTCGTGTAAAAAATGCGGAAGGAATCGTTGCGAGCACAGCGACTTTAGCCAAGATGAAGAATGAACAAGAACGTAACGCACTTCACGTGATTAGCGAAGCTGCTGTCAAAACAAGAAACGAAACTTAAAAATGTTAGGCATACAACCGTTGTATTGAGATATTTGGACATAGCTACGGAGAAGTTTCAGCCTTCGGCGTCAATAAAAAGTACAGGGGAATAGGTCAGCCTGTTGGTCCTGTCTCGGCTTCTTTCTCGCAAGAAGAGGGGGTAAGAGAATAACCGGGGTTATATTTCGGGGTACATTTCGTGTAAAAAATGCGGAAGGAATCGTTGCGAGCACAGCGACTTTAGCCAAGATGAAGAATGAACAAGAAAGTAACGCACTTCACGTGATTAGCGAAGCTGCTGTCAAAACAAGAAACGAAACTTAAAAATGTTAGGCATACAACCGTTGTATTGAGATATTTGGACATAGCTACGAAGAAGTTTCAGTCTTCCGCATTAGGCCACAGAGCGTAGCGAAGGGGGCAGTGGCGTGAAGGTACAGAACTACGAAACAGTTTTGGAACGAGGTGCTCACTCGGTTACTGGCAGCAAAAAACGGACTCCCCTAATTATTTTCACTTACACAAATATGACACGCAGGCTAGAAGAGACTGTACAAATTATTTTGACAGATTATGAGGAAAAAAGTAATGAATATTGCACTAAAAGCCACACATTTACTTTTTCCAAAGTACATTATTATACTCTGTCAAATTCATGTGGTATGGATTCTTGCTGGCTTTCTCCTATGAGCTAAGTAATAAAGAAAATGTACAATGGGACACATATGGTAAATGCAATTACCTTCAACTGGAAAAACTGTGTACTTTGTCAGTGAGTGGAGTAGAAATAAGGTTTAGAAATGGATTAACCATCAAATACTTTTTGAAAAATCCCAGTTTCTCCCAAACCACTTGGCTACAGGCTGTATGTTCAAATGATAAAATTGTGAAAGGACACTGCTCTCCTTTTTCTCTCTCCCTCTCCACCTCTCTCCCCTCTCCCTCTCCTCCCCCCAGTATTCGGGGATGTTGCCTGTGTTCCCCCCTCCTGTGCTGGAGGAGGTGTTCGTGAACGTTCCGCCCGAGGAGGTGGTGTGCGTGTGTCGGCTGGTGTGCCGGGAGTGGAAGGAGGTGGCCGACAGCGCCGCCTTGTGGCGGGAGAGGTGCAGGCGGGACAGGTTTCGGCCCCGCGACATCACCAGACCCCCCAATGACTGGCAGCTCTTTTACTTCCTGTGCAAAAAGAGGCGGAACCTGATAAAGAACCCCAGTGCTGATGGTGGGTGGGGGTGGTTGGCAGTCGGCGGATGGATTGGGTGGATGGGGGGGTGATGATAGATGGATGGATGGATAGATGGCTGTATTGATGGATGGGAGGAGGGGCGGTTGGCAGATGCCAGATGGATTGGGTGGATGAGGGGGTGATGGATGGATGGATGGATGGAGGGGCAGATGGACTGGTTGGGTGAAAGAAAGAAAGAAAGAAAGAAAGAACGAAATTGAGAAAGAGGACTGCTATGATAAACCTAGAATATCTTTTTTGTTTTTCCACCTCTCCTTTTCGTGTCCTTAAGAGGGACTCAACAGATGGCAGATTTTGGAGAACGGGGGCGATCAGTGGCGCATAGAGACTTTATTTGAGACTCCTGACGGAACGGCCACTAAGTATTTTGCTACTTCCTACTCGTGAGTATCCCGTCCGCCCAAGTGCCTGAGCTCTGCCTCTGTCCTTCTGCCTCGTTGCGTTACGACATGTCTTGTGTTTTCATTCTAGTCCCTGTAGGAAGTGCCAGCTAATAAACCTGGTGAAGGAGGGATACAGTCAGTTGTTCATGGATGAGATTCAGCCTGATATTGTCATATCTGACTGGTGAGGGAACCTTCCACAACGTGTGTTTATTTTTATTCTCCAAACACTGGCCACACAATGAATGCTCACTTAATGAATTACACATTTATGTGTGTGTATGCACGCACGCGTGTGCATGTGTGCGTGTATGTATGCGTGTGTGTGCGTGCATGTGTTTGTGTGTTTGCGTGCGTGTGTGTTTGTGTGTGTGTGTGTGTGTGTGTGTGCGTGCATGTCTGTGTGTGTTTGTGTGTGTGTGCGTGTGTGCGTGTGTTTGCGTGTATGTGTGTGTGTGGCAGGTATGCACCCCTCTGGGACTGTGGAAGTAAGTATGAGATTTGTGTGGAGCTGCTTAGCCAAGACGAGGAGGTCATCCGTAAGTTCTGTCCAGAACCCGTCTACTTTGAGCAGTGGACTGACCAGAAGTGGCAACAGGTGAGAGAGACCAGCTTTGCAATCATTTTAGTTGATTATCGTTTCATAAAAAGACGTGATCTTGCTCTGAAAGATGTAGATTTACAAGCGGACGCAGAAACATCTTATTCCTTGATTTTTGTCTGAAAAAATGGGCACAAATTTTTTTTTTGTTGAAAAGAACATTTTAATCACAGATTATCCAAGGTGGACAGTGTTGCTGCTTGGCTACACGTTTTCCTGTGAAAAGCCTTTTCGACCGCTGTGTGATTTAGTAACTGGGCTGGCCTTTGGGGCAAGCGTGGGAGTTATTGCACCCTCTCAGGCATCAGCTCAGGCCAGCCCCTGCACAGGTCCACAGGATCTGTCTAACACTGAATTCTAATAGCACCGATGCAAACTTGGCACACAGCACCACCCGGCCCAATCAGCTCTCGTCTCTGTCCTTAAATATGAATGGCTGAAGTAAATGAGACGCCGTCCTTTAGTCAGTAAATCTGAGGGATGCTTTTCCTTTCGCCTGGTGCCACTGGGCCTCTTGGGCTGCAGATTTAGGGTGGCAAAGCCGTCCCGTCACCAGCTGTGGTACGGGTCTACTTTACGTTTACGGTGTTTAGCAGATGGTGCTGTCTGCAGAGCTACTTGCACAGTCGTACACACACTGCAGTTACGTGGCTGGGTATTTTACTGAGCCGTTCAGGTTAGGGACACACCAGGGACCCCGCTCTGTAGCCTTGGAGTAGCCAGCACAGGCCCGCTAATCATTACTCTGTAGTGCTCTTTAAGGGCCAACAGGCCATCGCCGTTTTTCTGTGATACGTGCTGTGATTTTGAGTTTTACATGCTGTGATTTTGAGTTTTACGTGCTGTGATTTTGAGTTTTACGTGCTGTGGTTTTTGTGTTCTATTTGTTGTGATTTTGTGTATTGCGCTTGATGTTGTTTACGTGGCACCAACGGAATAATAATTAAGTTTAAAATAAAGTAGGGGAAACACAGCCAATTGGTAATTAAAAAACACATTCGATTTTAATGACAAATCTGCCTTTTCTCTGGAGCGGGACAGAAAGCATAGTAATAGGTCTGTTATCTGCTCGTGACCCCTTGACCCAATGACCCCCTGACCTCCCGACCCCTGACCCCCGACCCCCTGCCCTGTGCTTTTCAGATGACCCACGTGTTCCGGGACTACGGGCAGGGCGTGCGTTTCGTCAGGTTCTGTCACGGGGGGAGAGACACGAAGGGCTGGAAGGGCTGGTTTGGGATCCGGGTCACCAACAGCAGCGTGGAGATCTGCCCCGCAGCCGACAATGCCACCTTGTGGCAGGAGAGGTGCAGTTGGGACAGGTTTCGGCCCCATGACATCACCAGTCCCCCCACTGACTGGGGGCTCTTTTACTTCCTGTGCAAAAAGAAGCGGAACCTGCTAAAGAACCCCAGCGCTGATGGTGGGTGGGGGTGGTTGGCAGTTGGCGGATGGATTGGGTGGATGGGGGGGTGATGATAGATGGATGGATTGATGGATGGGAGGAGGGGCGGTTGGCAGATGCCAGATGGATTGGGTGGATGAGGGGGTGATGGATGGATGGATGGATGGATAGATGGATGGATTGATGGATGGGAGGAGGGGCGGTTGGCAGATGCCAGATGGATTGGGTGGATGAGGGGGTGATGGATGGATGGATGGAGGGGCAGATGGACTGGGTGGGTGAAAGAAAGAAAGAACGAACGAAATTGAGAAAGACGACTGCTATGATAAACCTAGAATAATTTTTTGGTTTTTCCACCTCTCCTTTTCGTGTCCTTAAGAGGAATTCAACGGATGGCAGATTTTGGAGAACGGGGGCGATAAGTGGAGCATAGAGCCTTTATCTGAGATTCGTCCTGAGGGAACGGCCACTAAGTTTTTTGTTACTTCCTACGAGTGAGTATCCCGTCCGCCAAGGTGCCTAAGCTCTGCCTCTGTCCTTCTGCCTCGTTGCGTTACGACACATCTTGTATTTTCTTTCTAGTACCTGTAAGAAGTGTCAGCTAATAGACCTGGTGAAGGAGGGATACAGTCAGTCGTTCATGGATGAGATTCAGCCTGATATTGTCATATCTGACTGGTGAGGGAACCTTCCACAACGTGTGTTTATTTTTATTCTCCAAACACTGGCCACACAATGAATGCTCACCTAATGAATTACACATTTATGTGTGTGTATGCACGCACGCGTGTGCATGTGTGCGTGTATGTATGTGTGTGTGCGTGCATGTGTTTGTGTGTGTGTATGTGTGTGTGCGTGCGTGCGTGCGTGCGTGTGTGTATGTGTTTGCGTGGGTGTGTGTGTGTGTGTTCGTGTGTGTGTGTGTGTGTGTGTGTGTGTGCGTGCGTGTCTGTGTGTGTTTGCGTGCGTGTATGTGCATGTGTGTGTGTGAGTGTGTGTGGCAGGTACGGACCCCGCTATGACTGTGGAAGCATGTATGAGATTTGTGTGGAGCTGCTTAGCCAAGACCAGGAGGTCATCCATAAGTTCTGTCCAGAACCCGTCTTCTTTGAGCAGTGGAATGACCAGAAGTGGCAACAGGTGAGAGAGACCAGCTTTGCAATCATTTTAGTTGATTATCGTTTCATAGAAAGACGTGATCTTGCTCTGAAAGATGTAGATTTAAAAGCAGACGCAGAAATATGGATCTTATTTCTTGACTTTTGTTATCTGAAAAAATGGGCACAAATTGATTTACATTACATTACATTTATTTGGCAGACGCTTTTATCCAAAGCGACATACAAAAAGTGCATTTCATGGTCATAGACAACTACTAAACACAGGTTCAATAAGATACAATACTTATTTTGTACAGCTATTTCTAGCCAAGAACAAAGTTTAGTTCACACATTGAACACTATTCTGACCTAACCTCTGCAATGCCAACTAGGCAGAAGAATATTTTTATCACAGATTATCCAAGGTGGACAGTGTTGCTGCATGGCTACACATTTTCCCATGAAAAGCCTTTTCGACCGCTGTGTGATTTAGTAACTGGGCTGGCCTTTGGGGCGAGCCTGGGAGTTATTGCACCCTCTCAGGCATCAGCTCAGGCCAGCCCCTACACAGGTCCACAGGATCTGTCTAACACTGAATTCTAATAGCACCGATGCAAACTTGGCACACAGCACCACCCGGCCCAATCAGCTCTCGTCTCTGTCCTTAAATATGAATGGCTGAAGTAAATGAGACGGCGTCCTTTAGTCAGTAAATCTGAGGGATGCTTTTCCTTTCGCCTGGTGCCACTGGGCCTCTTGGGCTGCAGATTTAGGGTGGCAAAGCCGTCCCGTCACCAGCTGTGGTACGGGTGTACTTTACGTTTACGGTGTTTAGCAGATGGTGCTGTCCACAGAGCTACTCGCTCGGTCGTACACACACTGCAGTTACGCGGCTGGGTATTTTACTGAGCCGTTCAGGTTAGGGACACACCAGGACCCCGCTCTGTAGCCTTGGAGTAGCCAGCACAGGCCCGCTAATCATTACTCTGTAGTGCTCTTTAAGGGCCAACAGACCATCGCCGTTTTTCTGTGATACGTGCTGTGATTTTGAGTTTTACGTGCTGTGGTTTTTGTGTTCTATTTGTTGTGATTTTGTGTATTGCGCTTGATGTTGTTTATGTGGCACCAACAGAATAATAATTAAGTTTAAAATGAAGTAGGGGAAACAGCCAATTGGAAATTAAAAAAACACATTTGATTTTAATGACAAATCTGCCCTTTCTCTGGAGCGGGACAGAAAGCATAGTAATAGGTCTGTTATCTGCTCGTGACCCCCTGACCCTTGACCCAATGACCCCCTGACCTCCCGACCCCTGACCCCCGACCCCCTGCCCTGTGCTTTCAGATGACCCACGTGTTCCGGGCCTACGGGCGGGGCGTGCGCTTCGTCAGGTTCTGTCACGGGGGGAGAGACACGAAGGGCTGGAAGGGCTGGTACGGGATCCGGGTCACCAACAGCAGCGTGGAGATCTGCCTCTCAGCGCCTGTCTGAGTTTGGCCACGCCCCCTTCCAACCCGCCCCACCCCACCTCGCCGCGCCCCTCCCCTCCCCTCTGGAGGGACGTTTCACTGACGCTTCTCCCCAGAACAGCTACGGTGCCTTCGCCCCGAAACGATTTCTCCTGAGGAACACCTGTTTCACTTTAACCTGCTCCTGGCGTACCTGTGTATCCTAAGACTGCGTTATTATAACTGCTCTGTAGCAGCAAACAGAATGTATTAGGGGTGGCAGTGGCAGTGCAGTATACTAAGGAGTTGGTCGTGTAACCTGAAGGTCATAGGTTCGATTCCCAGGTTGGACACTCTTGAGCCTGTCACTGAACCTGCATTGCTTCAGTATATATCCACCTGTATAAATGGATGTGATGTAAATGCTATGTAAAAAGTAGTGTAAGTCACTCTGGATAAGATAAGATTCGCTAAATGCCTGTAATGTCTGAAAGACTGCAAGATCACAGCGGTCCAGTGCACTTTGGTGAGGAACCATCAGTAATTATGAGTATCTGTACTGTGAACATGTATGTCTATGACACCACTGACATATAATTATTTTAAAAAGACATTCCAAGAGCTCTGTGTTACTGTCATAAAGGGAGGGAAACAAGGTGCCAAAAACAGGGTGAGAAAAACTGACACAACTGCTATTCAGGAAACATTATATATACGTATATATATGTGTATTGCTTATTAATCTTTTTCTCTCTGAGCAGTTGCATTAGTATGAAAAAATGTGCTTTTCAATCCCCCGTTTCATCTGTTGTTTATTTCATGCACCTTTTTAAATTAGGATTTAGAAAAGCAGCTTTTGTATTTGTATTTATCCTTGATAAAATGCGTCATTAATAAAATTTCATACAGGTTTTTTATCATGATGCAAATGATTTGAGTTGTCCTGTTCATGTAATTGATGATACCTGTTTATTAGCATGTTATCTGACAACCTTCAGCATGAAGAGAACACAATGAATACATGTGCACTATTAATATAATTTTTTTTTTTCTGTGCGAGTGTGCTTGTCTTCTCTCCCACTCTGGTGGACTGATTGTGTTCAGGCCCCGATTTGTCCTGGAATAAGCACCTTTTCAGGTTTCTTTTTCCAGACGAGTGATTGGCTGATGGCTGTCACATGGGGATTAAAGGCCTGTCTTGAGCTGTCATTCATGAGCTTATATATATGCAGATGACTCAGAGCATGAAAATGATTGGACTAATTAATTGATTAGGAAAAAAAAGTTGAGTTAATGTTAGCATGGAATTCAGAAACAAGACGTGTTCCACACCCCTGATTAAGCTATTAAAATCAGTAAAAACATATTGGGCCTTGATGACAACCAACAAAAAAAAATGATACCATGTATTTTTAATGTAACTCATTGGTATGACATTTTACACACTCCTTAAATTTGGAGAATTTGTACTGAAAAAATACAATTTTTTAATATGTCTTTTTCACCCTTTAAAACAGATGGTATTCATAATCAAAATGTATCAAAATATTTTTTCATAATAGTAAGCGCTTTCAGAAAGCAAATAGTTGGTGAAGTGTGGCCAAACTTCTTGGTGCCTTAACAGTTAAAAGAATTTGGCTTGAGAGTGTTTACCACCAGGGGTCCCCAGTGAGTCACTTGGTAGCGCTGGATGTCTGAAACAAGGTGGGTAGGGGTCAGATGTGTTCAACTGCACAACCAAAGAAGAGGTCAATGAGTGTTTTTTTTTACTCAATTTCCTTGCCGGGTGTGGATAAATAGTCATCTTTATGCTCAATAGAGTTTGTAACCCCAGAATGCAATGTACTTGCGAGTCAGACTTGTGTACTTCCCTGAAAATCAAACTGGGGCGAAGAAGGTGAAGAAGAGAGTTGTTTGAAGACAGTCCTACTTCTACCCTGTTCAGCTCTGTGTTCAGCTGTGTTCAGCTCTGTGTTCAGCTGTGTTCAGCGTTCTGCAGTGTTATTTCAGCCCATTCAAGCATCGAGTGTCTGCTCACTGGACTGGAAGCACAGCTCACCTCGTCCAGTCCACAGGACTGCAGTGTCAATCATAAATTTGCTAACGGCCAATTAATTACTACGGTTGACGTAAACAGTGGCTAGCTAGTGTAACTCGTGGGAACAGTCAGAGACGGTTTGATAATGAGCAAATCGTCTCTAGTACATTTTTGACTACTAACCCGTGCCCATAGATTTCCACATCCGTAGCAACTGGACTGTTCTCCCGTCAGAGAAAACAAATGAGAACGTGACGCCATAAACTTTAAAATCGAAAGCAATTTCATTTTACGTTTAAAAGCTGTCGGCAACGCGAATAATATCAAATAACCAGTAATTTATTTGTTTCTGTTCCTGAAACGGAAAACGATCGGCCAAAAAGTATGCGGATCCACATGTAAAAGTTGTTTTGACAGCTGTCTCGTCAGATCGAGTGCCACTAGCGGGAAGCTCGGGTAACTACACAACTGCGTCTGCAGCGGTACTTTCCAGGGGAAAGTGAAAGAAAGCCAGCAGCGGAAGAAAGGGTCTCGTCTTGTTGGACACAATGTTTAATAGGTGCGCTGTATTTTCTACATGGATATCTGACACTTCCTAAACATCAGCTATTATCAGCTATATATCAGTGTTACAAAACGTCTAAATCCACAAGAATGTGAATGACTGTCCTGTGTTTCTATCCTGCAGATCCACTTCAGGCCGCAAGAGAAAACAAATAGAAACCTTCGGCGTCAATAAAAAGTACAGGAGAATAGGTTCGTCGGTTGGTCCTGTCTCGGCTTCTTCCTCGCAAGAAGAGGGGGTAAGAAAATAACCGGGGTTATATTTCGGGGTACATTTCGTGTAAAAAATGCGGAAGGAATCGTTGCGAGCATGGCGACTTTAGCCAAGATGAAGAATGAACAAGAACGTAACGCGCTTCACGTGATTAGCGAAGCTGCTGTCAAAACAAGAAACGAAACTTAAAAATGTTAGGCATAAAACCGTTGTATTGAGATATTTGGACATAGCTACGAAGAAGTTTCAGTCTTCCGCATTAGGCCACAGAGCGTAGCGAAGGGGGCAGTGGCGTGAAGGTACAGAACTACGAAACAGTTTTGGAACGAGGTGCTCACTCGGTTACTGGCAGCAATGGGAGCATTGCGGGTTGGAGTCTTTCAAAATAAAAGTCCGGAACAAAAATATATTGATAGTTCTTAAAAACGGAACCATCTATTTGTTTTCACTTGCACAAATATGAAACGCAAGCAAGAAGAGATTGTACAAATTATTTTGACAGATTATGAGGAAAAAAAGTCATAAATATTGCACTAAAAGCCACACTTTCCTTACAAATCTGTCTGCTGGAAAAGCTATGCATACGTTTACTATTTCCAAAGTACATTATTATACCCTGTCAAATTTACATAGTATGGATTGTTACTGGCTTTCTCCTATGAGCTAAGTAATAAATAAAATGCACTATAGGACACATGGTAAATGTAATTACCCTCAACTGGAAAAAACTGTATACGTTGTCAGTGAGTGGAGTAGAGAGGGGTAAACTGATATTGTAGAAATAAGGTTTAGAAATGGATTAACCATCAAATGCTTTTTGAAAAATCCCAGTTTCTCCCAAACCACTTGGCTACAGGCAGTCTGTTCAAATGATAAAATTGTGAAAGGACACTGCTCTCCTTTTTCTCTCTCCCTCTCCACCTCTCTCCCCTCTCCCTCTCCTCCCCCCAGTATTCGGGGATGTTGTCTGTGTTCCCCCCTCTGGTGCTGGAGGAGGTGTTTGTGAACATTCCGCCCAAGGAGGTGGTGTGCGTGTGTCGGCTGGTGTGCCGGGAGTGGAAGGAGGTGGCCGACAGCGCCGCCTTGTGGCGGGAGAGGTGCAGGCGGGACAGGTTTCGGCCCCGCGACATCACCAGACCTCCCACTGACTGGCGGCTCTTTTACTTCCTGTGCAAAAACAGACGGAACCTGATAAAGAACCCCATCGCTGATGGTGGGTGGGGGTGGTTGGCAGTCGGCGGATGGATTGGGTGGATGGGGGGGTGATGATAGATGGATGGATGGATAGATGGATGGATTGATGGATGGGAGGAGGGGCGGTTGGCAGATGCCAGATGGATTTGGTGGATGAGGGGGCGATGGATGGATGGATGGAGGGGCAGATGGACTGGGTGGGTGAAAGAAAGAAGGAAAGAAAGAACAAAATTGAGAAAGAGGACTGCTATGATAAAGCTAGAATAATTTTTTTGTTTTTCCACCTCTCCTTTTCGTGTCCTTAAGAGGGATTCAACGGATGGCAGATTTTGGAGAACGGGGGCGATAAGTGGGGCATAGAGTCTTTATCTAAGCCTCCTGAGGGAACGGCCACTCTGTATTTTGTTACTTCCTACTCGTGAGTATCCCTTCCGCCTAAGTGCCTGAGCTCTGCCTCTGTCCTTCTGCCTCGTTGCGCTACGACATGTCTTGTGTTTTCTTTCTAGTACCTGTAAGAAGTGCCAGCTAATAGACCTGGTGAAGGAGGGATACAGTCAGTCGTTCATGGATGAGATTCAGCCTGATATTGTCATATCTGACTGGTGAGGGAACCTTTTTTTTTTATTCTCCAAACACTGGCCACACAATGAATGCTCACCTAATGAATTACACATTTATGTGTGTGTATGCACGCACGCGTGTGCATGTGTGCGTGTATGTGTGTGCGTGCGTGCGTGCGTGCCTGTATGTGTTTGCGTGTGTGTGTGCGTGTGTGTCTGTGTGTGTTTGCATGCGTGTATGTGCATGTGTGTGTGTGAGTGTGTGTGGCAGGTACGGACCCCGCTATGACTGTGGAAGCATGTATGAGATTTGTGTGGAGCTGCTTAGCCGAAACAAGAAGGTCATCCATAAGTTCTGTCCAGAAGCCGTCTACTTTAAGGCGTGGAATGACGAGAAGTGGCAAAAGGTGAGAGAGACCAGCTTTGCAATCATTTTAGTTGATTATCGTTTCATAGAAAGACGTGATCTTGCTCTGAAAGATGTAGATTTAAAAGCGGACGCAGAAATATGGATCTTATTTCTTGACTTTTCTTATCTGAAAAAATGGACACATTGATTTACATTACATTACATTTATTTGGTAGACGCTTTTATCCAAAGCAACGTACAAAAAGTGCATTTCATGGTCATAGACAACTACTAAACACAGGTTCAATAAGATACAATACTTATTTTGTACAGCTATTTCTAGCCAAGAACAAAGTTTAGTTCACACAGTGAACACTATTCTGACCTAACCTCTGCAATGCCAACTAGGCAGAAGAATATTTGAATCACAGATTATCCAAGGTGGACAGTGTTGCTGCTTGGCTACACGTTTTCCTGTGAAAAGCCTTTTCGACCGCTGTGTGATTTAGTAACTGGGCTGGCCTTTGGGGCGAGCGTGGGAGTTATTGCACCCTCTCAGGCATCAGCTCAGGCCAGCCCCTGCACAGGTCCACAGGATCTGTCTAACACTGAATTCTAATAGCACCGATGCAAACTTGGCACACAGCACCACCCGGCCCAATCAGCTCTCTTCTCTGTCCTTAAATATGAATGGCTGAAGTAAATGAGACGGCGTCCTTTAGTCAGTAAATCTGAGGGATGCTTTTCCTTTCGCCTGGTGCCACTGGGCATCTTGGGCTGCAGATTTACGGTGGCAAAGCCGTCCCGTCACCAGCTGTGGTACGGGTCTACTTTACGTTTACGGCGTTTAGCAGATGGTGCAGTCTGCAGAGCTACTCGCTCGGTCGTACACACACTGCAGTTACGCGGCTGGGTATTTTACTGAGCCGTTCAGGTTAGGGACACACCAGGGACCCCGCTCTGTAGCCCTGGAGTAGCCAGCACAGGCCCGCTAATCATTACTCTGTAGTGCTCTTTAAGGGCCAACAGGCCATCGCCGTTTTTTTATGATACGTGCTGTGATTTTGAGTTTTACGTGCTGTGATTTTGAGTTTTACGTGCTGTGATTTTGAGTTTTACATGCTGTGATTTTGAGTTTTACGTGCTGTGATTTTGAGTTTTACGTGCTTTATGTGTTCTATTTGTTGTGATTTTGTGTATTGCGCTTGATGTTGTTTACGTGGCACCAACAGAATAATAAAGTTTAAAATAAAGTAGGGGAAACACAGCCAATTGGAAATAAAAAAAAACACATTCGATTTTAATGACAAATCTGCCCTTTCTCTGGAGCGGGACAAAGCATAGTAATAGGTCTATTATCTGCTCGTGACCCCTGACCCCCGACCCCCTGCTGCCTGCCCTGTGCTCTCAGGTGACCCACGTGTTCCGGGACTACGGGCGGGGCGTGCGTTTCGTCAGGTTCTGTCATGGGGGGAGAGACACGCATTTCTGGAAGGGCTGGTACGGGATCCGGGTCACCGACAGCAGCGTGGAGATCTGCCCCTCAGCGCCTGTCTGAGTGGACCGTTTGGCCACGCCCCCTCCCCACCTCGCCACGCCCCACCTCGCCGCGCCCCTCCGGAGGGAGGTTTGACTAACGCTTCTCCCCAGAACAGCTACGGTGCCTTCGCCCCTGAAACGATTTCTCCTGAGGAACGCCTGTTTCACTTTAACCTGTTCCTGGCGTACCTGTGTATCCTAAGACTGCGTTATTATAACTGCTCTATAGAAGCAAGCAGAATGTATTAGGGGTGCCAGTGGCAGTGCAGTATACTAAGGAGTTGGTCGTGTAACCTGAAGGTCATAGGTTCGATTCCCAGGTTGGACACTCTTGAGCCTGTCACTGAACCTGCACAGCTTCAGTATATATATCCACCTGTATAAATGGATGCGATGTTAATGCTATGTAAAAAGTAGTGTAAGTCACTCTGGATAAGAGCGTCCACTAAATGCCTGTGTTACGATCAGCCCCTGGCCAGTCGCAACATAAACGAGAATCACGCAAAATAGTCGCAAATCAAAAATATCTTTAATTAAAGAACACTACAAAAGAACAAAAATGCGCAGTGTAGCAAGACTGCAGGTTGTCCTCTGAATGGAGAGAGAGAGAGCATCAGCCAGAGGGCCCCTTAAGTAGGACCCCTTCCAGGTGACACCCATTTCCTATTAGGAAGACAATCAAACAAATGTCGCAACACCACATTCAGCCACTAGGGCACAAGGTCAGGGAACCATAACAGCCTGTAATGTCTGAAAGACTGCAAGATCACAGCGGTCCAGTGCACTTTGGCGAGGAACCATCAGTAATTATGAGTATCTGTACTGTGAATATGTATGTGTATGACACCACTGACATATAATTATTTAAAAAACACATTCCAAGAGCTCTGTGTTACTGTCATAAAGGGAGGGAAACAAGGTGCCAAAAACAGGGTGAGAAAAACTGACACAACTGCTATTCAGGAAACATTATATATACGTATATATATATGTGTATTGCTCATTAATCTTTTTCTCTCTGAGCAGTTGCATTAGCATGAAAAAATGTGCTTTTCAACCCCCTGTTTCATCTGCTGTTTATTTCATGCACCTTTTTAAATTAGGATTTAGAAAAGCTGCTTTTATTTGTATTTATCCTTGATAAAATGCGTCATTAATAAAATTTCATACAGGTTTTTTATCATGATGCAAATGATTTGAGTTGTCCTGTTCATGTAATTGATGATACCTGTTTATTAGCATGTTATCTGACAACCTTCAGCATGAAGAGAACACAATGAATACATGTGCACTATTAATATAATATTTATTTTTCTGTGCGAGTGTGCTTGTCTTCTCTCCCACTCTGGTGGACTGATTGTGTTCAGGCCCCGATTTGTCCTGGAATAAGCACCTTTTCAGGTTTCTTTTTCCAGACGAGTGATTGGCTGATGGCTGTCACATGGGGATTAAAGGCCTGTCTTGAGCTGTCATTCATGAGCTTATATATATGCAGATGACTCAGAGCATGAAAATGATTGGACTAATTAATTGATTAGGAAAAAAAAGTTGAGTTAATGTTAGCATGGAATTCAGAAACAAGACGTGTTCCACACCCCTGATTAAGCTATTAAAATCAGTAAAAACATATTGGGCCTTGATGACAACCAAAAAAAAAATGATACCATGTATTTTTAATGTTATTCATTGGTATGACATTTTACACACTCCTTAAATTTGGAGAATTTGTACTGAAAAAATACAATTTTTTAATATGCCTTTTTCACCCTTTAAAACAGATGGTATTCATAATCAAAATGTATCAAAATATTTTTTCATAATAGTAAGCGCTTTCAGAAAGCAAATAGTTGGTGAAGTGTGGCCAAACTTCTTGGTGCCTTAACAGTTAAAAGAATTTGGCTTGAGAGTGTTTACCACCAGGGGTCCCCAGTGAGTCACTTGGTAGCGCTGGATGTCTGAAACAAGGTGGGTAGGGGTCAGATGTGTTCAACTGCACAACCAAAGAAGAGGTCAATGAGTGTTTTTTTTACTCAATTTCCTTGCCGGGTGTGGATAAATAGTGGTAATATTTATGCTCAATAGAGTTTGTAACCCCAGAATGCAATGTACTTGCGAGTCAGACTTGTGTGGGCCTGTTATAGCTCGCATCAAATTCAAAACATTGGTTCTAGCATACCAGGCAGTCAAGGGATCAGCCCCAGCATACCTTCACAAGATTTTCAAACCCTACATGCCAGCCAGATCCCTCCGTTCTGCTACCTCAGGACGCCTAGCACCTCCCCCTCTTCGCACCTGCACTTCCAGAACACGTCTCCTGTCTGTTCTGGCCCCACGATGGTGGAATGACCTCCCTGTGGAGGTCAGAACAGCTGAGACTGTGAACAATTTCAAACGACGACTGAAGACCCACCTCTTCAGGCTGCACCTCTCCCCATCCCTCCCTTCCCCCCCTGTAAATGACTAAACTTAGGGGTGTAACTAGGCAGCTGTTTAATAAGTGACTTAGTTGATGCGCCAGTCTTAACGACTACTTGTATTTTTATTTATTTTTATTTTTCCATAGATTGCGTTGTTGCCGTTCTTGTTGTTAGTGTTAATCAGTTTAACCACCAGGGTCCAAGTTGAACTATGCGGTTGTTCCCTGTACTTGGACCGGTACTTCTCTCTAGGGGTTTCGTCATACTTGTTCCTGGTTATGGATATACACTTAGTTGTACGTCGCTCTGGATAAGAGCGTCTGCCAAATGCCTGTAATGTAATGTAATGTAATGTAATGTAATGTGTACTTCCCTGAAAATCAAACTGGGGCGAAGAAGGTGAAGAAGAGAGTTGTTTGAAGAGAGTCCTACTTCTACCCTGTTCAGCTCTGTGTTCAGCTGTGTTCAGCTCTGTGTTCAGCTGTGTTCAGTGTTCTGCAGTGTTATTTCAGTCCATTCAAGCATCGAGTGTCTGCTCACTAGACTGGCAAGCACAGCTCACCTCGTCCAGTCCACAGGACTGCAGTGTCAATCATAAATTTGCTAACGGCCAATTAATTACTACGGTTGACGTAAACAGTCGCTAGCCAGTGTAATTCGTGGGAACAGTCAGAGACGGTTTGATAATGAGCAAATCGTCTCTAGTACATTTTTGACTACTAACCCGTGCCCATAGATTTCCACATCCGTAGCAACTGGACTGTTCTCCCGTCAGAGAAAACAAATGAGAACGTGACGCCATAAACTTTAAAATCGAAAGCAATTTCATTTTACGTTTAAAAGCTGTCGGCAACGCGAATAATATCAAATAACCAGTAATTTATTTGTTTCTGTTCCTGAAACGGAAAACGATCGGCCAAAAAGTATGCGGATCCACATGTAAAAGTTGTTTTGACAGCTGTCTCGTCAGATCGAGTGCCACTAGCGGGAAGCTCGGGTAACTACACAACTACGTCAACAGCGGTACTTTCCAGGGGAAAGTGAAAGAAAGCCAGCAGCGGAAGAAGGGGTCTCGTCTTGTTGGACACACTGTTTAATAGGTGCGCTGTATTTTCTACATGGATATCTGACACTTCCTAAACATCAGCTATATATCAGTGTCACAAAACGTCTAAATCGACAAGAATGTGAATGACTGATCTGTGTTTCTATCCTGCAGATCCCCTTCATCGCAGATGCATGCAGCAGGCGCAAGAGAAAACGAATAGAAACCTTCGGCGTCAATAAAAAGTACAGGGGAATAGGTCAGTCTGTTGGTTTCTGTCTCGGCTTCTTCCTCGCAAGACGAGGGGGTAAGAAAATAACCGGGTTATATTTCGGGGTACATTTCGTGTAAAAAATGCGGAAGGAATCGTTGCGAGCACAGCGACTTCTGCCAAGATGAAGAATGAACAAGAACGTAACGCACTTCACGTGATTAGCGAAGCTGCTGTCAAAACAAGAAACGAAACTTAAAAATGTTAGGCATAAAACCGTTGTATTGAGATATTTGGACATAGCTACGAAGAAGTTTCAGTCTTCCGCATTAGGCCACAGAGCGTAGCGAAGGGGGTAGTGGCGTGAAGGTACAGAACTACGAAACAGTTTTGGAACGAGGGGCTCACTCGGTTATTAGCAGCAATCGGAGCATTGCGGGTTGGGGTCTTTCAAAATAAAAGTCCGGAACAAAAATATATTGGTAGTTCTTAAAAACGGACTCCCCTAATTATTTTCACTTACACAAATATGACACGCAGGCTAGAAGAGACTGTACAATTTTTTTTGACAGATTATGAGGAAAAAAGTCATAAATATTGCACTAAAAGCCACACATTTACTTTTTCCAAAGTACATTATTATACCCTGTCAAATCTATGTGGTACGGATTCTTGCTGGCTTTCTCCTATGAGCTAAGTAAAAAAGAAAATGTACAATGGGACACATATGGTAAATGCAATTACCTTCAGCTGGAAAAACTGTATACTTTGTCAGTGAGTGGAGTAGAGAGGGGTAAACTGATACCGTAGAAATAAGGTTTAGAAATGGATTAACCATCAAATACTTTTTGAAAAATCCCAGTTTCTCCCAAACCACTTGGCTACAGGCTGTCTGTTCAAATGATAAAATTGTCAAAGGACACTGCTCTCCTTTTTCTCTCTCCCTCTCCACCCCTCTGCCCTCTCCCTCTCCCTCTCCTCCCCCCAGTATTCGGGGATGTTGCCTGTGCTCCCCCCTCCGGTGCTGGAGAAGGTGTTTGTGAACGTTCCGCCCAAGGAGGTGGTGTGCGTGTGTCGGCTGGTGTGCCGGGAGTGGAAGGAGGTGGCCGACAGCGCCGCCTTGTGGCGGGAGAGGTGCAGGCGGGACAGGTTTCGGCCCCACGACATCACCAGACCCCCCATTGACTGGCGGCTCTTTTACTTCCTGTGCAAAAACAGGCGGAACCTGCTAAAGAACCCCAGCGCTGATGGTGGGTGGGGGTGGTTGGCAGTCGGCAGCTGGATTGGGTGGATGGGGGGGTGATGATAGATGGATGGATGGATAGATGGATGGATTGATGGATGGGAGGAGGGGCGGTTGGCAGATGCCAGATGGATTGGGTGGATGAGGGGGTGATGGATGGATGGATGGAGGGGCAGATGGACTGGGTGGGTGAAAGAAAGAAAGAAAGAATGAAATTGAGAAAGAGGACTGCTATGAAAAACCTAGAATATTTTTTTTGTTTTTCCACCTCTCCTTTTCGTGTCCTTAAGAGGAATTCAACGGATGGCAGATTTTGGAGAACGGGGGCAATAAGTGGCGCACAGAGCCTTTATCTGAGCCTCCTGAGGGAACGGCCACTAAGTATTTTGCTACTTCCTATGAGTGAGTGTCCCGTCCGCCTAAGTGCCTGAGCACCGCCTCTGTCCTTGTACCTCGTTGCGTTACGGCATGTCTTGTGTTTTCATTATAGAACCTGTAAGAAGCGCCAGCTAATAGACCTGGTGAAGGAGGGATACAGTCAGTCGTTCATGGATGAGAATCAGCCTGATATTGTCATATCTGACTGGTGAGGGAACCTTCCACAACGTGTGTTTATTTTCATTCTCCAAACACTGGCCACACAATGAACGCTCACCTAATGAATTACACATTTATGTGTGTGTATGCACGCACGCGTGTGCATGTGTGCGTGTATGTATGTGTGTGTGTGCGTGCATGTGTTTCTGTGTGTATGTGTGTGCACGTGCGTGCGTGTGTGTGTGTGTTTGCGTGCGTGTGTGTGTGTGTGTGTTTGCGTGCGTGCGTGTGTGTGTGTGTGCGTGTGTGCGTGTCTGTGTGTGTTTGTGTGTGTGTGTGTGTGTGTGTGTGCGTGCGTGCGTGCGTGTGTTTGCGTGTGTATGTGTGTCTGTGTGTGTTTGCGTGTATGTGTGTGTTTGTGTGTGTGTGTGTGTGCGTGCGTGCGTGCGTGTGTTTGCGTGTGTGTGGCAGGTACGCACCCTTCTGGTACTGTGGAAGCATGTATGAGATTTATGTGGAGCTGCTCAACCGAAACAAGAATGTCATCCGTCACTTCTGTCCACAACCCGTCTACTTTGAGTATGGGAATGACCAAAAGTGGCGACAGGTGAGGGAGACCAGCTTCGCATGCATTTTAGTTGATTATCATTTCATAGAAAGACGTGTGATCTTGCTCTGAAAGATGTAGATTTAAAAGCGGACGCAGAAATATGGATCTTATTTCTTGACTTTTGTTACCTGCAAAAATGGGCACAAATTCTTTTTTTTGAAAAGAACATTTTAATCACAGATTATCCAAGGTGGACAGTGTTGCTGCTTGGCTACACGTTTTCCCGTGAAAAGCCTTTTCGACCGCTGTGTGATTTAGTAACTGGGCTGGCCTTTGGGGCGAGCGTGGGAGTTATTGCACCCTCTCAGGCATCAGCTCAGGCCAGCCCCTGCACAGGTCCACAGGATCTGTCTAACAGAATTCTAATGGCACTGATGCAAACTTGGCACACAGCACCACCTGGCCCAATCAGCTCTCTTCTCTGTCCTTAAATATGAATGGCTGAAGTAGATGAAACGGTGACCTTCAGTCAGTAAATCTGAGGGATGCTTTTCCTTTCGCCTGGTGCCACTGGGCCTCTTGGGCTGCAGATTTACGGTGGCAAAGCCGTCCCGTCACCAGCTGTGGTACGGGTCTACTTTACGTTTACGGCGTTTAGCAGATGGTGCTGTCCACAGAGCTACTCGCTCGGTCGTACACACACTGCAGTTACGCGGCTGGGTATTTTACTGAGCCGTTCAGGTTAGGGACACACCAGGGACCCCGCTCTGTAGCCTTGGAGTAGCCAGCACAGGCCCCCTAATCATTACTCTGTAGTGCTCTTTAAGGGCCAACAGGCCATCGCCGTTTTTCTGTGATACGTGCTGTGATTTTGAGTTTTACGTGCTGTGATTTTGAGTTTTACGTGCTGTGGTTTTTGTGTTCTAT
>NC_049211.1:2742377-2784877 GCF_013347855.1 Anguilla anguilla
CGCTTTTATCCAAAGCGACGTACAAAAAGTGCATTTCATGGTCATAGACAACTACAAAACCCAGGTTCAATAAGATACAATACTTATTTTGTACAGCTATTTCTAGCCAAGAACACCGTTTAGTTCACACAGTGAACACTATTCTGACCTAACATCTGCAATACCAACTAGGCAGAAGAACATTTTAATCACAGATTATCCAAGGTGGACAGTGTTGCTGATTGGCTACATGTTTTCCTGTGAAAAGCCTTTTCGACCGCTGTGTGATTTAGTAACTGGGCTGGCCTTTGGGGCGAGCGTGGGAGTTATTGCACCCTCTCAGGCATCAGCTCAGGCCAGCCCCTGCACAGGTCCACAGGATCTGTCTAACACTGAATTCTAATAGCACCGATGCAAACTTGGCACACAGCACCACCTGGCCCAATCAGCTCTCGTCTCTGTCCTTAAATATGAATGGCTGAAGTAAATGAGACGGTGACCTTTAGTCGGTAAATCTGAGGGATGCTTTTCCTTTCGCCTGGTGCCACTGGGCCTCTTGGGCTGCAGATTTACGGTGGCAAAGCCGTCCCGTCACCAGCTGTGGTACGGGTCTACTTTACGTTTACGGCGTTTAGCAGATGGTGCTGTCCGCAGAGCTACTCACACTGCAGTTACGCGGCTGGGTATTTTACTGAGCCGTTCAGGTTAGGGACACACCAGGGACCCCGCTCTGTAGCCTTGGAGTAGCCAGCACAGGCCCCCTAATCATTACTCTGTAGTGCTCTTTAAGGGCCAACAGGCCATCGCCGTTTTTCTGTGATACGTGCTGTGATTTTGAGTTTTACATGCTGTGATTTTGAGTTTTACGTGCTGTGATTTTGAGTTTTACGTGCTGTGGTTTTTGTGTTCTATTTGTTGTGATTTTGTGTATTGCACTTGATGTTGTTTACGTGGCACCAACGGAATAATAATTAAGTTTAAAATAAAGTAGGGGAAACACAGCCAATTGGTAATTAAAAAACACATTCGATTTTAATGACAAATCTGCCTTTTTTCTGGAGCGGGACAGAAAGCATAGTAATAGGTCTGTTATCTGCTCGTGACCCCCTGACCCCTGACCCTTGACCCCATGACCCCCTGACCTCCCGACCCCTGACCCCCAACCCCCTGCTTTTCAGATGACCCACGTGTTCCGGGACTACGGGCGGGGCGTGTGCTTCGTCAGGTTCTGTCACGGGGGAAGAGACACGAAGGGCTGGAAGCAATGGTTTGGGATCCGGGTCACCAACAGCAGCGTGGAGATCTGCCCCGCAGCCGACAGCGCCGCCTTGTGGCGGGAGAGGTGCAGGCGGGACAGGATTCGGCCCCACGACATCACCAGACCCCCCACTGACTGGCCACTCTTATACTCCCTGTGCAAAAAGAGGCGGAACCTGCTAAAAAACCCCAGCGCTGATGGTGGGTGGGGGTGGTTGGCAGTCGGCGGATGGATTGGGTGGATGGGGGGGTGATGATAGATGGTTGGATGGATGGATTGATGGATGGGAGGAGGGGCGGTTGGCAGATGCCAGATGGATTGGGTGGATGAGGGGGCGATGGATGGATGGATGGAGGGGCAGATGGACTGGGTGGGTGAAAGAAAGAAGGAAAGAAAGAACAAAATTGAGAAAGAGGACTGCTATGATAAAGCTAGAATAATTTTTTTGTTTTTCCACCTCTCCTTTTCATGTCCTTAAGAGGGATTCGATGGATGGCAGATTTTGGAGAACGGGGGCGATAAGTGGGGCATACAACCCATAGTTAAGTATCATCCTGAGGGAACGGCCACTAAGTGTTTTACTACTTCCTACCGGTGAGTATCCCGTCTGCCAAAGTGCCTGAGCTCTGCCTCTGTCCTTCTGCCTCGTTGCGTTACGACATGTCTTGTGTTTTCATTCTAGACTCTGTAAGAAGTGTCAGCTAATAGACCTGGTGAAGGAGGAATACAGTCAGTCGGTCATGGATGAGAATCAGCCTCTTATTGTCATATCTGACTGGTGAGGGAACCTTCCACAACGTGTGTTTATTTTCATTCTCCAAACACTGGCCACACAATGAATGCTCACCTAATGAATTACACATATTTGTGTGTGTGTGTGTGTGTGGCAGGTACTCATCTCGCGAGGACTGTGGAAGCATATATGAGATTTGTGTGGAGCTGCTCAGCCAAAACAAGGAGGTCATCCGTAAGTTCTGTCCAGAACCCGTCTACATGAAGGAGCCGATTGACCCGATTTGGCAACAGGTGAGAGAGACCAGCTTTGCATGCATTTTAGTTGATTATCGTTTCATAGAAAGACGTGATCTTGCTCTGAAAGATGTAGATTTAAAAGCGGACGCAGAAATATGGATCTTATTTCTTGACTTTTGTTATCTGAAAAAATGGACACAAATTTTTTTACAGTGCATTACATTTATTTGGCATACACTTTTATCCAAAGCGACGTACAAAAAGTGCATTTCATGGTCATAGACAACTACTAAACCCAAGTTCAATAAGATACAATACTTATTTTGTACAGCTATTTCTAGCCAAGAACACTAGTTCACACAGTGAACACTATTCTGACCTAACATCTGCAAACCAACTAGGCAGAAGAACATTTTAATCACAGATTATCCAAGGTGGACAGTGTTGCTGCTTGGCTACACGTTTTCCTGTGAAAAGCCTTTTCGACCGCTGTGTGATTTAGCTAATACCTGGGCTGGCCTTTGGGGTGAGCGTGGGAGTTATTGCACCCTCTCAGGCATCAGCTCAGGCCAGCCCCTGCACAGGTCCACAGGATCTGTCTAACACAGAATTCTAATTGCACCGATGCAAACTTGGCACACAGCACCACCCGGCCCAATCAGCTCTCCTCTCTGTCCTTAAATATGAATGGCTGAAGTAAATGAGACGGCGTCCTTTAGTCAGTAAATCTGAGCGATGCTTTTCCTTTCGCCTGGTGCCACTGGGCCTCTTGGGCTGCAGATTTACGGTGGCAAAGCCGTCCCGTCACCAGCTGTGGTACGGGTCTACTTTACGTTTACGGCGTTTAGCAGATGGTGCAGTCTGCAGAGCTACTCGCTCGGTCGTACACACACTGCAGTTACGCGGCTGGGTATTTTACTGAGCCGTTCAGGTTAGGGACACACCAGGGACCCCGCTCTGTAGCCTTGGAGTAGCCAGCACAGGCCCGCTAATCATTACTCTGTAGTGCTCTTTAAGGGCCAACAGGCCATCGCCGTATTTCTGGGATACGTGCTGTGATTTTGAGTTTTACGTGCTTTTTGTGTTCCATTTGTTGTAATTGTGTATTGTGCTTGATGATGTTTACGTGGCACCAACGGAATAATAATTAAGTTTAAAATAAAGTAGGGGAGAAACAGCCAATTGGTAATTAAAAAACACATCCAATTAAATGACAAATTTGCCTTTTCTCAGGAGCTGGACGGAAAGCATAGCAATAGGTCTGTTATCTGCTAGTGACGCCTGACCCCTGACCCCCCGACCCCCTGCTGCCTGCCCTGTGCTTTCAGATGACCTACGTGTTCCGGGACTACGGGCGGGGCGTGCGTTTCGTCAGGTTCTGTCACGGGGGGAAGGACCTAAAGTGCTGGGCCGGCAAGTACGGGATCCGGATCACCAACAGCAGCGTGGAGATCTGCCCCTCAGCGCTTGTCTGAGTTTGGCCACGCCCCCACCCCACCTCGCTGCGCCCCTCCCCTCCCCTCCGGAGGGAGGTTTGACTGACGCTTCTCCCCAGAACAGCTACGGTGCCTTCGCCCCTGAAACGATTCCTCCTGAGGAACGCCCGTTTCACTTTAACCTGCTCCTGGCGTACCTGTGTATCCTAAGACTGCGTTATTATAACTGCTCTATAGCAGCAAGCAGAATGTATTGGGGTGGCAGTGGCAGTGCAGTATACTAAGGAGTTGGTCGTGTAACCTGAAGGTCATAGGTTCGATTCCCAGGTTGGACACTCTTGAGCCTGTCACCGAACCTGCACAGCTTCAGTGTATATATATCCACCTGTATAAATGGATGCGATGTTAATGCTATGTAAAAAGTAGTGTAAGTCACTCTGGATAAGAGCGTCCGCTAAATGCCTGTGTTACGATCAGCCCCTGGCCAGTCGCAACATAAACGAGAATCGCGCAAAATAGTCGCAATTCAAAAATCTTTAATTAAAGAACACTACAAAAGAACAAAAATGCGCAGTGTAGCCAGACTGCAGGTTGTTCTCTGAATGGAGAGAGAGAGCGAGCATCAGCCAGAGGGCCCCTTAAGTAGGACCCCTTCCAGGTGACACCCATTTCCTATTAGGAAGACAAACAAATGGTGCAACACCACATTCAGCCACTAGGGCACAAGGTCAGGGAACCATAACACCCCCACCACCAAATAGTGACACCAGTCACCACCAAAACAGTCACAAATCAGGCAAAATATATAATACACCATCATACAACTAAACATACATATATACAGGGACTCGGACCCTACTACTACCCACCAACCAGTGCCCACTCACCGACCCGTATCTCCATCCCAACACGTCCAACGACCCCGGCGCCTGGGAAAGTTGAAACAGAAGGGAGAAGCAAGGCATAGAGAGTGACCGGGAGATGGAGAGAGGACAAGAGACCCAAAAAGAGAGTCGCCCTACACCCTCGACAACGCATCAGCTAGAACGTTGTCTTTACCACGGATATGAACAATCTCAAGGTTGAATGCTTGGAGTATAAGGCTCCAGCGCATCAACCTCTGATTTGACCTACAAATAGCCTCAACCTTTGCTCCTACGGGACGCACTTGCCCCCTGCCAATGACCTTACCCAAGTAGGTTACAGTAGCTCTACCAAACTCACACTTTGCAAGGTTAATGGTAAGGTTAGCAACCAACAGACGGTCAAAAAGCTCTCGTATATGACCCAAATGTGTGGACCACGAGGAGCTAAAAACCACCACATCATCCAGATATGCCTCACCACCAGGGTCGAACTTCCGGACCCAAACCAGCGTTTCATTTTTCCCTGAGCAACTTCTAGGTTCTGCTTGGCCAAGTCACTGGCTCGGTGTAATTGAGAGCGAAATTTGCTGACGTACTCCAACAAATTATGCTGAGGCGTTTCCTTCAGCCACTGGTCCCTCAACAGGGCCAGAGGACCACGCACCGTGTGACCAAACACCAATTCCGCAGGACTGAACCCTAAAGACTCCTGCACTACCTCTCTGGATGCAAAAACCAACCAGGGGATGCCCTCCTCCCAATCCTTCCCAAGCTCCAAACAGTAAGTGCGAAGCATAGTCTTAAAGGTTTGGTGAAACCTTTCTAAGCCCCCCCTGGCTCTCAGCATAAGCACTGGAGACATTATGATTGATTTGGAGCTGTTGAAGGACTTGGGCAAAAACATGTGACATGAAGTTGGTTCCCTGGTCGCTTTGAATGACCCTAGGGAGGCCGAAAACAGAGAAGAACTTGATTAAGGCTTTGATGACTGCTTTTGCAGTAATCTTCCGCAGAGGGACAGCCTCTGGGAAGCGAGTAGTAGCAGCACACATGATTGTGAATAAGTCCTGATGGCCCCCTTTTGACCGTGGAAGAGGCCCAACACAATCCAGAATTATATGCTAAAAGGGCTCTCCGACTACTGGGATTGGGTAAAGGGGTGCAGGAGGAATGGTCTGGTTAGGTTTCCCGGTAACCTGACAGACATGACACGTTTTACATAATTTCACCACATCCCGCTTTAAGCCGGGCCAAAAGAAATGCCGAAGGATGCAATTGTGTTTTATTAATCCCTAGATGTCCGGCTAAACCATCGTGAGCCACACTCAACCTCGTTTCTGTAGTTAGATGGAATTACTAAGAAATTACCTTCCACTCATCAGGAACATCATGCAGCCTCCATGTCCTCATCAACACTTCATCCCTAAGGAAATATCCTTGGGGCACAGCATCAATCTCCTGATCAGGAGACACAGACTCAGAGACACAAGGGTTGGATCAGCCTTCTGAGCAGAGATTAATTGTGCTCGAGATAGTGGCATGTCACAAATGGTGGTTCTCACAGTATCACCCTTCTCTGGAACAAGGTCTTCAGATGTCTTGACCGTGGGGAGAAAGACAGACTGAGTCAGACATTTCAGGGTGCCCAAAAAACGTCACAAAGGTCGTCAAAACACTCTTCCTGCAAGTCGCTAGCATCACATTGCTTTGCCATAGCACGAGTGACAGCACATGTAGGGAAAACATCAGGATATTTCTGTTCCAACTCATCTGGACCCTCACACACCAATGGCACAGACAACTTCAGGTGGAGTGTCAGATTGTCTCCAAACATTTCCACCTGCCAGATCATTCCCCAAAATAAATGTAACACCAGGCACGGGGAGGGACGGTCACACTCACTACGACACTGCCAGTCACTAGGTCAGAAATTAAATCAATGCAATGTAAGGGCACGTCAACAAAGCCCATCTCAAACCCTTGGATTAAAACACTCGTGCCAGTGGAGGTCTGTTCAGACAGGGGTAAAACTCCTAAGGACTGAGCAGCGCCTGTGTCTGAGGATACAGACTGGTGCATTTCCACCCTGCCCAGGTATTGACAGAGCCATTCGTGAGAAATGGAGTGTAATTCTTTTGAGTACTGGAGCATTTGGATGGTGAGACATGGAATTCAGGTTCAGCAACGCCACAAGAAGTCAAAGGACCTACCAGGCCAACAGATTTTGCACCCTGCTGTTTTTTCCTGAGACTAAAGCAATTGGAGATCCTATGTCCTGTCTTTTTGCAGTAAAAACAGACTCCATCAGGGTATTTACCCACAGGGCTAGACTTATCAGCCAGTGGCACAGATGGCACCGGGCCAGTGGAAGTGGGCTTGAAGGAACGAAAACCCCCTTGATGTCTGTCTTTGCCCTCATTACGATGTTTTTCCCCCAAACACAATCTTATGGGTCAACACAAATTCATCAGCAAGGACGGCAGCTTCTGACACCTTGATTACTTTTTGTTCATTGAGACAAGTGGTAATGGCCTCAGGCAGACCATTCTTAAACTCCTCCAGAACCATCATCTCACGGAGTTGTTCCCTAGTCTCAACCTTCTGAGATCGACACCACCTATCAAACAACTGCCCCTTCTCCCTTGCAAACTCCACATAAGTGTGTTTATCCTGCTTAGCATAGCGTCGGAACTTCTGTCGGTATGCTTCAGGTACCAGTTCATATGTACGCAAGATGGCAGCCCGGACTAAATCATAATCAGCACTGTCTTCAAATGATAAAGTTGAATATGCCTCTTGGGCCTTACCATTAAGGACACATTGCAGCAACAAAGTCCATACATCCTTCGGCCAATTTAAAGAGGTGGCCACTCTCAAAATGAGAAAAGTACCCCTCTACCTCTTTCTGAAAACGGAGGAACCATACGAATATGCCTACCTACCTCAAATGCAACAGGAGGGGTAGTCTTCTTGCCTTCAATATCTAACCTCTTCATCTCCAAATCTGCCTCTTTTGCTGCTTCTAGCCTTTTCATTTCCAATTCCCGATCAAGTAATTGTAATTTCAAAGTAACCTCAGACTCGGTGAGTCGCGAGGGGGACTCCTGTTTAGCTCTAAGGACCCTCATCTCAGTTAGAATAGCCTTCAAAGTGTTAACAACGTTGGCTCCAAGTCGTTTATCACTACTAGAAATCTCAATTTCGTAATATTCTGCAATTTTAAACAGCTGCTCTTTAGTAAATTCCTCTAGCAGGTCCTCAGAGGGATCATCAAAAAAACGTCTGAATGTCAACAGTAGACATCTTAAGATCTAATCCCAACTAATGCAGTCAAGAATCCTAGAACAATCAGAACCACTCACCTACGAAAACACTAACACATCAAGAGGCTAAAAAAATAGAATTGGATCAGCGCCCCAGCACCACAACAGCAGTAATAGTGTAGCAATCAACACTAAACTACCAATACCACAGGTTACACAAAAGGCTATAGGAAGGCAAAACAAGTACTGTTATTCTAATCAAAGTACCAAAGCACAAGAAAAGCGTTACAGTACAATATCAACAGTATCACAACAAGTAGCCTAACCATTCAGCTTTACAGCTACAGCACAAAACGCAAGTGCAGGGACAACCGCACACAAAACCACTATGAAGCAGCCAATATCAAGGCATCAATGTAAAAATTACCTAATTTTACAAGCTTACAAAGTAGTTACAAGCGATGCACAAAATTGCTACACTAGCATTATGTGACTAGCACTACGAATACAACCATTACCCAATTGTAGCATCAAAACCATCCTCGGTTACACGGGAATGGAGCACGAAAGTAGCTCAGATTTACTTACCGAGCGCTGATATTGCTCTCTCGGAAAAACACACGGAAGTAATTCTAACACGGCTCACAGCCACCACGGCTTGAAAGAACACGAGTCACAGTTCGCAAGTCGAAATGTGAACACGCTAAGTTTGCAGCTAGTACGAGCACGAACAAACGAACGACCATGAACATGGAAATATCACTAATTAACATGCGAACACAGCTACCGATTGCTTAATCAAACAAACTGCAAAGGTAGAAGTGTAGCAAATTTCCATACTCACCCCCAAACACAACCACAAGCTCTCTCGTCCTAGCGTCCTCCGCTTGAGCAAAATCACAGGTGATACTAATCACAATAAGCTGAGTCACTATACGTTGACTTCCCCCAGGTCCTAACTATCTAGTAGGAACGAAAATGTAACTAAAACCTAACAGTCTTCAGTGTAGTTACCGGGCTCGAGGCGGCTTTTAAACGCAAAACCCGTGAACGCAAATGAGACCAATTGAATAGTCGCTCACGCCGAACCGGAGCGTACCCCCACCCAGAGTTAACACCAAAAATAAGAAAGGCAAAATAACAAAAGTGACAAGCCCGAAGGACATGCCCGACGACTATAATTACCGCAAACGCGGAGAACTTTAATATCAAAACTGTGCTCAAGCGAGATACAAACTAGAGAGAATACATACCGGATCAGCAGATCCCGGACGAGCCCCCAATTATGTTACGATCAGCCCCTGGCCAGTCGCAACATAAACGAGAATCACGCAAAATAGTCGCAATTCAAAAATCTTTCATTAAAGAACACTACAAAAGAACAAAAAATGCGCAGTGTAGCCAGACTGCAGGTTGTTCTCTGAATGGAGAGAGAGAGTGAGCATCAGCCAGAGGGCCCCTTAAGTAGGACCCCTTCCAGGTGACACCCATTTCCTATTAGGAAGACAATCAAACAAATGTCGCAACACCACATTCAGCCACTAGGGCACAAGGTCAGGGAACCATAACAGCCTGTAATGTCTGAAAGACTGCAAGATCACAGCGGTCCAGTGCACTTTGGTGAGGAACCATCAGTAATTATGAGTATCTGTACTGTGAATATGTATGTCTATGACACCACTGACATATAATTATTTTAAAAAGACATTCCAAGAGCTCTGTGTTACTGTCATAAAGGGAGGGAAACAAGGTGCCAAAAACAGGGTGAGAAAAACTGACACAACTGCTATTCAGGAAACATTATATATACGTATATATATATGTGTATTGCTCATTAATCTTTTTCTCTCTGAGCAGTTGCATTAGTATGAAAAAATGTGCTTTTCAACCCCCTGTTTCATCTGCTGTTTATTTCATGCACCTTTTTAAATTAGGATTTAGAAAAGCTGCATTTATTTGTATTTATCCTTGATAAAATGCGTCATTAATAAAATTTCATACAGGTTTTTTATCATGATGCAAATGATTTGAGTTGTCCTGTTCATGTAATTGATGATACCTGTTTATTAGCATGTTATCTGACAACCTTCAGCATGAAGAGAACACAATGAATACATGTGCACTATTAATATAATATTTTTTTTTCTGTGCGAGTGTGCTTGTCTTCTCTCCCACTCTGGTGGACTGATTGTGTTCAGGCCCCGATTTGTCCTGGAATAAGCACTTTTTCAGGTTTCTTTTTCCAGACGAGTGATTGGCTGATGGCTGTCACATGGGGATTAAAGGCCTGTCTTGAGCTGTCATTCATGAGCTTATATATATGCAGATGACTCAGAGCATGAAAATGATTGGACTAATTAATTGATTAGGAAAAAAAAGTTGAGTTAATGTTAGCATGGAATTCAGAAACAAGACGTGTTCCACACCCCTGATTAAGCTATTAAAATCAGTAAAAACATATTGGGCCTTGATGACAACCAAAAAAAAAATGATACCATGTATTTTTAATGTAACTCATTGGTATGACATTTTACACACTCCTTAAATTTGGAGAATTTGTACTGAAAAATACAATTTTTTAATATGTCTTTTTCACCTTTTAAAACAGATGGTATTCATAATCAAAATGTATCAAAATATTTTTTCATAATAGTAAGCGCTTTCAGAAAGCAAATAGTTTGTGAAGTGTGGCCAAACTTCTTGGTGCCTTAACAGTTAAAAGAATTTGGCTTGAGAGTGTTTACCACCAGGGGTCCCCAGTGAGTCACTTGGTAGCGCTGGATGTCTGAAACAAGGTGGGTAGGGGTCAGATGTGTTCAACTGCACAACCAAAGAAGAGGTCAATGAGTGTTTTTTTATTCAATTTCCTTGCCAGGTGTGGATAAATAGTGGTAATCTGTATTCTTAATAGAGTTTGTAACGCCAGAATGCAATGTACTTGCGAGTCAGACCTGTGTACTTCCTTGAAAATCAAACTGGGGCGAAGAAGGTGAAGAAGAGAGTTGTTTGAAGAGAGTCCTACTTCTACCCTGTTCAGCTCTGTGTTCAGCGTTCTGCAGTGTTATTTCAGCCCATTCAAGCATCGAGTGTCCGCTCACTGGACTGGAAGCACAGCTCACCTCGTCCAGTCAACAGGACTGCAGTGTCAATCATAAATTTGCTAACGGCCAATTAATTACTACGGTTGACGTAAACAGTGGCTAGCTAGTGTAATTCGTGGGAACAGTCAGAGACGGGTTGATAATGAACAAACCGTCTCTGGTACATTTTTGACTACTAACCCGTGCCCATAGATTTCCACATCCGTAGCCACTGGACTGTTCTCCCGTCAGAGAAAACAAACGAGAACGTGACGCCATAAACTTTAAAATCGAAAGCAATTTCATTTTACGTTTAAAATCTGTCGGCAACGCGAATAATATCAAATAACCAGTAATTTATTTGTTTTTGTTCCTGAAACGGAAAACGATCGGCCAAAAAGTATGCGGATCCACATGTAAAAGTTGTTTTGACAGCTGTCTCGTCAGATCGAGTGCCACTAGCGGGAAGCTCGGGTAACTACACAACTGCGTCAACAGCGGTACTTTCCAGGGGAAAGTGAAAGAAAGCCAGCAGCGGAAGAAGGGGTCTCGTCTTGTTGGACACACTGTTTAATAGGTGCGCTGTATTTTCTACATGGATATCTGACACTTCCTAAACATCAGCTATATATCAGTGTCACAAAACGTCTAAATCGACAAGAATGTGAATGAATGTCCTATGTTTCTATCCTGCAGATCCCCTTCATCGCAGATGCATGCAGCAGGCCGCAAGAGAAAACGAATAGAAACCTTCGGCGTCAATAAAAAGTACAGGGGAATAGGTCAGTCTGTCGGGCCTGTCTCGGCTTCTTTCTCGCAAGAAGAGGGAGTAAGAGAATAACCGGGGTTATATTTCGGGGTACATTTCGTGTAAAAAATGCGGAAGGAATCGTTGCGAGCACAGCGACTTTAGCCAAGATGAAGAATGAACAAGAACGTAACGCACTTCACGTGATTAGCGAAGCTGCTGTCAAAACAAGAAACGAAACTTAAAAATGTTAGGCATACAACCGTTGTATTGAGATATTTGGACATAGCTACGAAGAAGTTTCAGTCTTCCGCATTAGACCACAGAGCGTAGCGAAGGGGGCAGTGGCGTGAAGGTACAGAACTACGAAAGAGTTTTGGAACGAGGTGCTCACTCGGTTACTGGCAGCAATGGGAGCATTGCGTGTTGGAGTCTTTCAAAATAAAAGTCCCGAACAAAATATATTGATAGTTTTTAAAAACGGACTCCCTTAATTATTTTCACTTACACAAATATGACACGCAGGCTAGAAGAGACTGTACAAATTATTTTGACAGATTATGAGAAAAAAAGTCATAAATATTGCACTAAAAGCCACACATTTACTTTTTCCAAAGTACATTATTATACCCTGTCAAATTTATGTGGTATGGATTTTTGCTGGCTTTCTCCTATGAGCGAAGTAATAAAGAAAATGTACAATGGGACACATATGGTAAATGCAATTACCTTCAACTGGAAAAACTGTACACTTTGTCAGTGAGTGGAGTAGAAATAAGGTTTAGAAATGGATTAACCGTCAAATACTTTTTGAAAAATCCCAGTTTCTCCCAAACCACTTGGCTACAGGCGGTCTGTTCAAATGATAAAATTGTGAAAGGACACTGCTCTCCTTTCTCTCTCTCCCTCTCCACCCCTCTGCCCTCTCCCTCTCCTCCCCCCCAGTATTCGGGGATGTTGCCTGTGCTCCTCCCTCCTGTGCTGGAGGAGGTGTTTGTGAACGTTCCGCCCAAGGAGGTGGTGTGCGTGTGTCGGCTGGTGTGCCGGGAGTGGAAGGAGGTGGCCGACAGCGCCGCCTTGTGGCGGGAGAGGTGCAGGCGGGACAGATTTCGGCCCCACGACATCACCAGACTCCCCACCGACTGGCGGCTCTTTTACTTCCAGTGCAAAAACAGGCGGAACCTGCTAAAGAACCCCAGCGCTGATGGTGGGTGGGGGTGGTCAGCAGTTGGCGGCTGGATTGGGTGGATGGGTGGGTGATGATAGATGGATGGATTGATGGATGGGAGGAGGGGCGGTTGGCAGATGCCAGATGGATTGGGTGGAAGAAGGGGTGATGGATGGATGGATGGAGGGGCAGATGGACTGGGTGGGTGAAAGAAAGAAAGAAAGAAAGAAAGAAAGAACGAAATTGAGAAAGAGGACTGCTATGATAAACCTAGAATATCTTTTTTGTTTTTCCACCTCTCCTTTTCGTGTCCTTAAGAGGGATACAACGGATGGCAGATTTTGGAGAACGGGGGCGATCAGTGGCGCATAGAGCCTTTACCTGAGACTCCTGACGGAACGGCCACTAGGTTTTTTGTTACTTCCTACTTGTGAGTATCCCGTCCGCCAAAGTGCCTGAGCACCGCCTCTGTCCTTCTGCCTTGTTGCGTTACGACATGTCTTGTGTTTTCATTCTAGACTCTGTAAGAAGTGCCAGCTAATAGACCTGGTGAAGGAGGGATACAGTCAGTTGTTCATGGATGAGATTCAGCCTGATATTGTCATATCTGACTGGTGAGGGAACCTTCCACAACGTGTGTTTATTTTCATTCTCCAAACAACGAATGCTCACCTAATGAATTACACATTTATGTGTGTGTATGCACGCACGCGTGTGCATGTGTGCATGTATGTATGCGTGTGTGTGCGTGCATGTGTGTGTTTGTATGTGTGTGCGTGTGTGTGTGTGTTTGCGTGCATGCGTGTATGTGTGTGTGTGTGTTTGTGTGTGCGCATGTCTGTGTGTGTGGCAGGTACGCGCCCCTCTGGGACTGTGGAAGCAAGTATGAGATTTGTGTGGAGCTGCTTAGCCAAAACAAGAAGGTCATCCGTAAGTTCTGTCCAGAACCCGTCTTCTTTGAGCAGTGGAATGACCAGAAGTGGCAACAGGTGAGAGAGACCAGCTTTGCAATCATTTTTTTAGTTGATTATCGTTTCATAGAAAGACATGATCTTGCTCTGAAAGATGTAGATTTACAAGCGGACGTAGAAACATGGATCTTATTCCTTGACTTTTGTTATCTGAAAAAACGGGCACAAATTTTTTTTTTGTTGAAAAAATTTTGAGTTTTACGTGCTGTGGTTTTTGTGTTCTATTTGTTGTGATTTTGTGTATTGTGCTTGATGTTGTTTACGTGGCACCAACAGAATAATAATTAAGTTTAAAATAAAGTAGGGGAAACACAGCCAGTTGGAAATTAAAAAACACGTTCAATTAAATGACAAATTTGGCTTTTCTCGGGAGCTGGACGGAAAGCATAGCAATAGGTCTGTTATCTGTTCCTGACTCCTGACCCCTGACCTCCGACCCCCTGCTGCCTGCCCTGTGCTTTCAGATGACCCACGTCTTCCGGGACTATGGGCAAGGCGTGTGCTTCGTCAGGTTCTGTCACGGGGGGATGGACACGCAGTACTGTCCCGGCTGGAACGGGATCCGGGTCACCAACAGCAGCGTGGAGATCTGCACCTCAGCCGACAGCGCCGCCTTGTGGCGGGAGAGGTGCAGGCGGGACAGGTTTCGGCCCCACAACATCACCAGGCGGAACCTGCTAAAGAACCCCAGCGCTGATGGTGGGTGGGGGTGGTTGGAAGTCGGCGGATGGATTGGGTGGATGGGGGGGTGATGATAGATGGATGGATTTATGGATGGGAGGAGGGGCCTTTGGCAGATGCCGGATGGGTTGGGAGGATGAGGGGGCGATGGATAGATGGACGGGAGGAGGGGCGGATGGACTGGGTGGGTGAAAGAAAGAAAGAACGAAATGGAGAAAGAGGACAGCTATGAAAAACCTAGAATATTTTTTTTGTTTTTACCCCCCTCTCCTTTTCGTGTCCTTAAGAGGGACTCAACAGATGGCAGATTTTGGAGAACGGGGGCGATCAGTGGCGCACAGAGCCTTTATTTGAGACTCCTGAGGGAACGGCCACTAAGTATTTTGTTACTTCCTACGAGTGAGTATCCCGTCCGCCCAAGTGCCTAAGCTCTGCCTCTGTCCTTCTGCCTCATTGCGTTACGACATGTCTTGTCTTTTCTTCCTAGTCCCTGTAAGAAGTGCCAGCTAATAGACCTGGTGAAGGAGGGATACAGTCAGTCGTTCATGGATGAGATTCAGCCTGATATTGTCATATCTGACTGGTGAGGGAACCTTCCACAACGTGTGTTTATTTTCATTCTCAAAACACTGGCCACACAATGAATGCTCACCTAATGAATTATACATTTATGTGTGTGTGTGTATGTATGCATGTGTATATGTGTGTGTTTGCGTGTATGTATGCATGTGTGTGCATACATGTGTTTGTGTGTATGTGTGAGTTTGCATGCGTATGTGTATGTTTGAGTGTATTTTTGCGTGCATGTGTGTGTGCGTGTGCGCGTTTGCGTGTTTGTGTGTGTGCGTGTCTGTGTGTGTGTGTGTGTGCGTGTGTGTGTGCGTGTGCGTGTGGGTGTGTGTGTGTGTGTGTGTGTGTGTGCGTGTGTGTGTGGCAGGTATGCACCCCGCTGGGACTGTGGAAGCATGTATGAGATTTGTGTGGAGCTGCTTAGCCGAAACAAGAAGGTCATCCGTAAGTTCTGTCCAGAACCCGTCGTCTATGAGCAGTGGAATGACCAGAAGTGGCAACAGGTGAGAGAGACCAGCTTTGCATGCATTTTAGTTGATTATCATTTCATAGAAAGACGTGATCTTGCTCTGAAAGATGTAGATTTAAAAGCGAACGCAGAAATTTGGATCTTATTTCTTGACTTTTGTTATCTGAAACAAATGCTTTTATCCAAAGCGACGTACAAAAAATGCATTTCATGGTCATAGACAACTACTAAACACAGGTTCAATAAGATACAATACTTATTTTGTACAGCTATTTCTAGCCAAGAACACCGTTTAGTTCACACAGTGAACACTATTCTGACCTAACCTCTGCAAAGCCAACTAGGCAGAAGAACATTTTAATCACAGATTATCCAAGGTGGACAGTGTTGTTGCTTGGCTACATGTTTTCCCATGAAAAGCCTTTTCGACCACTGTGTGATTTAGTAACCGGGCTGGCCTTTGGGGCGAGCGTGGGAGTTATTGCACCCTCTCAGGCATCAGCTCAGGCCAGCCCCTGCACAGGTCCACAAAATCTGTCTAACACAGAATTCTAATAGCACCGATGCAAACTTGGCACACAGCACCACCCGGCCCAATCAGCTCTCTTCTCTGTCCTTAAATATGAATGGCTGAAGTAGATGAAACGGTGACCTTCAGTCAGTAAATCTGAGGGATGCTTTTCCTTTCGCCTGGTGCCACTGGGCCTCTTGGGCTGCAGATTTAGGGTGGCAAAGCCGTCCCGTCACCAGCTGTGGTACGGGTCTACTTTACGTTTACGGCGTTTAGCAGATGGTGCTGTCCGCAGAGCTACTCGCTCGGTCGTACACACACTGCAGTTACGCGGCTGGGTATTTTACTGAGCCGTTCAGGTTAGGGACACACCAGGGACCCCGCTCTGTAGCCCTGGAGTAGCCAGCACAGGCCCGCTAATCATTACTCTGTAGTGCTCTTTAAGGGCCAACAGGCCATCGCCGTTTTTCTGTGATACGTGCTGTGATTTTGAGTTTTACGTGCTGTGATTTTGAGTTTTACATGCTGTGATTTTGAGTTTTACGTGCTGTGATTTTGTGTATTGTGCTTGATGTTAAGTGGCACCAACAGAATAATAATTAAGTTTAAAATAAAGCAGGGGAAACACAGCCAATTGGCAATTAAAAAACACATTCGTTTTAATGACAAATCTCGGGAGCAGAGGAAAAAGCATAGCGATAGGTCTGTTATCTGCTCATGACCCCCTGACCCCCCGACCTCTGACCCCGACCCCCTGCTGCCTGCCCTGTGCTTTCAGATGACCCACGTGTTCCGGGACTACGGGCTGGGCGTGCGTTTTGTCCGGTTCTGTCACGGGGGGAAGGACACGCAGTTCTGGAAGGGCTGGTTTGGGATCCGGGTCACCAAAAGCAGCGTGGAGATCTGCCCCTCAGCACCTGTCTGAGTTTGGGCCACGCCACAGGCTCGATTTCCTGGTTGGACACTCTTGAGCCTGTCATTGAACCTGCACAGCTTCAGTATATATATCCACCTGTATAAATGGATGCGATGTAAATGCTGTGTAAAAAGTAGTGTAAGTCACTCTGGATAAGAGCGTTCGCTAAATGCCTGTAATGTCTGACAGACTGCAAGGTCACAGTGGTCCAGTGCACTTTGGTGAGGAACCATCGGTAATTATGAAGGGAGAAAAGTATACTGTATGAGTATCTGTACTATGAACATGAAAGAATTAGTATGAAAGAATGTGCTTTTCAATCACCAATTTCATCTGTTTATTTCATACACCTTTTTAATTAGGTTTTTAAAAAGCTGCTTATGTTTGTATTTATCTTTGATAAAATGCATCATTAAGAATTTCATACAGGTTTTTTTATCATGATGCAAATGATTTGAGTTGTCCTGTTCATGTAAGTGATGACATCTGTTTATTAGTATGTTATCTGACGACCTTCAGCATGAAGACAGTGAATATATGTGCACTATTAATATAATAATTTCTTTTTCTGTGCGAGTGTGCTTGTCTTCTCTCCCACTCTGGTGGACTGATTGTGTTCAGGCCCCGATTTGTCCTGGAATAAGCACCTTTTCAGGTTTCTTTTTCCAGGCAAGTGATTGGCTGATGGTTCTCACATGGGGATTAAAGGCCTGTCTTGTGCAGTCATTCATGGGCTTATATTGCAGATAACAGTCAGCATGAAAAATTTTGGGCTAATTAATTAATTATGAGCAAAAGAAACACACCCCTGATTAAGCTATTAAAATCTGTAAAAAAAAAAAAAAATATTGGGCCTTGATGACAACCAAAACCAAAAAATGAGATACCATCTATTTTCGCAGCTATGCATGGCAAACTGTGGTCACTCACTCACTCACGGACGACCTTTGAGGGACGTTTTGTGGGACGCGCAGGTGGTGCCAGCTAAAATGTGCCTGCGGAAGTGAGTTGCGCCGTGGGTCTGGACGGTTATGTGCTTGTTAATGTAACTCATTGGAATGATATATTTTACGCGCTTCTTAAATTTGGAGAATTTGTACTGGAAAGAATATGATTTGATATGTTTTTTCCCCTTTAAAACAGATGGTATTCATCAAAATGTATCAAAACATGTTTTCATAATAGTAAGCCCACAACCCTGCTCAGGATAAGCGGGTATAGATAATGGATGGATGGATGGATAATAGTAAGTGCTTAAAGAAAGGAAATAGTTGGTGAAGTGTGGCCAATCTTCTTGGCGCCTTAACAGTTAAAAGAATTTGGCTTGAGAGTGTTTACCACCAGGGGTCCCCAGTGAGTCACTTGGTCGCGCTGGATGTCTGAAACAAGGTGGGTAGGGGTCAGATGTGTTCAACTGCACAACCAAAGAAGAGGTCAATGAGTGTTTTTTTACTCAATTTCCTTGCCGGGTGTGGATAAATAGTGGTAATCTGTATTCTTAATAGAGTTTGTAATCCCAGAATGCAATGTACTTGCGAGTCAGACTTGTGTACTTCCCTGAAAACCAAACTGGGGAAAAGAAGGTGAAGAGAGCTGTTAGAAGAGTCCTACTTCTACCCTGTTCAGCTCTGTGTTCAGCTTTGTTCAGCTCTGTGTTCAGCTGTGTTTGGCGTTCTGCAGTGTTATTTCAGTCCATACAAGCATCGTCGAGTGTCTGCTCACCCAAAAATAAAAATTATGGCCCTGTTAAAGATCAATTAAAAATCCATTTATTCCGTTAAGTGACTAATTATTTATTCAGGTTGATCTTATTTCAGTCCCGTGCGCTGGTGTTGAAATACTGAGAGATCTACTGGCTGGACGTGACGACCCTACCCCCCCTCACACCCCCGACCCTAGAGAGCTGGAGAGGGGTGAACAGTTGCTCTTTTTTACCTGTGGTTGACGGGACATTCAGAATGTGTACCCCCACCGGTCCCCAGAGCTGTTAAGCGGGAGCTGTTTCTCATTAGCGCTGTTTGTTTTGGCGGGGGCACACCCAGCACCAGGGTCCTGCTGAGCGATGCAGGGGCACGGTCCGAAACACGCGTGTGCCAAAGGGTACCGGATTTACATTTTGGAAAGCAAGCTGGCCCGTTCAGTTTGTGTGGGGCTGGTCTTTCTTGTATTGAAAGTTAAAAAAACAGATTCATCAGTGTTTTCATGCTCCCAAATAGTGATTGTTTTTTTTTTCTTCTTTCTGCTGGGTCATCAGGTTGCTCACACTGTTAAGATCTGAGCATTTGGTTACGTTTGCTACAGCTTTTACCTGCTCCAAGAATGTGACCCCAGTACCCCCATTCTCGAGAGTTGGCCGACGTTCACAGTGTTACTTAAACACCAGACTTTTAACAAAATCAACAACACAGCACAACCTGCCTACTGGATTTATACTCAGCTTTCAAAAGCAATGGTCTGTTTTGTTTTTTTTTGTTTTTTTTTTACCAAAACACGATGAAATTTAAATTTACATTCTTTTATTTAAGGCACAAAATGAACTGCGCTGAGGCATCACCAAGATTTCAGAGTTTGTGCGACTGGCGGCGCAAACCACATCCTAAACGAGTTTCTGTTTCTCCATCATGGCAACCGTGTTGCTCACACAACGCTAATGCTAATGCCAATTAATGCTAACGCCAGCAGAAATGAACGAATAGCAGCAGAGGAAAAACGTTCGTTCAGCCACAGCTGATGTACAGGGACCAATCAGATTCCGAGGTGAAGGAAAATACACTGGACCAATACAATCGGGTATTCAAAGTTCAAAGGTCACGTAAGCAGTGTCCGCTGGGTGCCAGAGTTTATATGCTAAATGTGTTTTTTTAAAAAGCATCTCTGTTCTCAGTTCAGGGTGATAACGAAGGGCCAGCGTTCACACTTCTTATCCCTCTAAATTTGAGGTCATGAGTTCGTGGCTCGGCTTCAGAAGGTCTTTTACTTGAACCGCTCCAGAGGAAAGGAGGAACAGGTGTGTAAATGCAGAACGGAGCCTCTTGGGGGGAAAGGTGTTCACCTAAACCAATGAATAACTCAGTGTTTTTTGGCCAGCGTCTGTGTTATTGATGCTTGGATGCTTTCAGTGTACAGCCTTTTTTTTTTTTTTTTGAGTGTGTACGGAACTGAGTTCGGCCAACGTTTGGAGCCAAAGTTTGCATTTAATCAGATTCAGCTGCCTTCTTAAAATAGAAGTCCTTTTCCTCTGAGGTCGGGTCATTGGAAGCGTGACACAAGCTTTGGAAAAAAATCAGATGGAGGAGCTGAGAAAGTGTAAGTTCGTCTGCTGCCGCTGCCAGAGTCAAATGAGCTGAGGCAGCAAAAAAAAACGAAAAAAAAAAAAACATGGCCGTCTGGTCCCAGGAGCCTGAGGGAGGTTGCTGGAGGTGCTGTGAAACTGAACAGATGTAGCTGTGCGAGATGATACAATCACAGCACTCTTTGACTGGGGGGGAGGAGGAGGAGTCACCGAGTCAAACTTTCACCGAAGGAAACGCCACAGTTGAATTTGCATGATGGGAGATTGGGGTGTGGGACAGACCAAAGACTAGGGCCAGTGATGCACCACAGGAGTTGGTTTTAAGTGTGTTAATAAGATGAGATTAAAATTAGCCCAATGGCAGAAAGTCTCACCATTTTAAAATGGTTGCGGATTTTATCACGATAACCATTAATTTCATATCAATTAAAACATTTCCCTGTACTTATTATTCTCACAAAAATACTCAGACTGTTCCATACATTCCAGCTCCTCTTTTTGATGTCTTACATCCAGGCCATAGATGGTCGACGGTAAGACCTTTTTTTTTCAAAGCTGAGTATGAGGAATTTGGACTTCTATTAATGCCTTCAGCATTATAAATGCCACAATGGGTGGGCCAGTCAAAAATAATAATAAATACCAGGAGAAATATTATATGGGTAAAATTACACCCATGTTCTCTTATTTAACCAACACTTCAGTGAAACTATTCATCAGTGTTTTCCTGGTTGACTCTGTTCCTGCTCGTGCGTTGACCTTGTGGCAATGGTCTGGCCAACAATCCTGAAATGTTACTTTACATAGGGCTCATTCAGACCCTGTTACAGCCAGCCCCGGTTAGTAACTCATAAAAATTAGATGTATGAACTGCATTTTTACTGGTATGAAGATGGTGAACAATACAACCTCCACGACTACTACATATCACCATAAAGATGAAATGTTCTATGCCCATAATCAAACAAGCAGCTTGTCTAAAATCACTTTAAAAAAACCCCAAAAACAAATCAACATTGTAAACTCCATGGTTTCATTCTGAATAAATCACATTTAAACTGTTTAACAAAGACGTGTTTTTGAGGACGCAGCGTAAATGCGTTGCTAGGCTGGTCCCTCTGTGCTGCATAAAAAGATTCCCATAACAGGCTGCGTTTTGTACAGGGGAACAGGCTGTACTGGTTTTTGGAACCGGTTTTTAACTCCCCCAGTACGAGGAAACTTGTCCACTGGATGCGACACCCACCCCAGTGGGTAGGGGGGCCTGGTCTTTATCCTCCGAACCGGTACATCACAGTGTATCTGTAGGGCTGCTTATATCTACAGCGCCCCCTGTCAGCTTGGAAGAACACAGACAGGCACATGCAGCACCAGTGATAAAGCTATCAAACACCTGAGCGGTGTCGTTGTGCAGGAGGTCATTTATGTAGATAAGCTGGGAAGGTGTCTAACGGATCACAGGTGTCAGATGACAACCCAACCAATCGAAACTGTCCCTGGGCAAAACAACGGTCAGTTAGGTAAATATGCCTTTGAGGGAATCTGATTATTCCTGGAAAAGGGCTGAGGTAGGTCAAATTTTGAACAAGGTAATGTCGTGTTTGCAGTTACGTAATGCAAACAAATCAATCAGAAGCAAGATATACAATCGGACAAGAAGCGATGGAAACAGCAGACTCATGCATGGCCACTGCAGGGTTTAGCACAGGAAATTGGTAGGAGAGTGGGTATTCATGGAAAAATGATGTGATGACATCCTGTCTGGTTCCAAATGCCTTTGACAGCAGTATCAAATCGGTCCTCACCAAGGGACAACAGAAAGTGCTGGAAAAGGCTTTGATGTCCTTCTCAAACCAAAACTAGTTCTTCATACCATCTGTGAATTTGAAAAGGGCGCAAGAGCAGAGCCTCAGCTGGGAATTGAACCCGCAACCTTTAAGTCACAAGCACAGCTCCGACTGTTAGACGAAACTGTCAGCCATTAAAATGGTAAAATGGGAACCCTCTAAACAGCAAGAGTCTGAACGTTGTGTGATCCAAGAGGTAGGCAAAGTCAATGAAACTGACTGAGCGACTGAACACAGCAACCAGATATACAGGACAGCGTTTACACATGAAACAGATCAGTGATCACGAAACCAGTTATTTTTGTTTGTGATGACAGATAAGGTATGTTGTGCAATCATTGTGCCAAAACCCATTGGCTTTCAGTCTGGACCATTCAGCCTGTACAAATTCTGTTCTTCAAAATAGAAGTTCAGGCTAATAAATGTTTGGGGAATTACATCTTTTCGTGAGTGTTTATTCCAAGTATTAAAATGAATGCAACTTTATAAGCAAAAATCTCCCAAAAGGAAGAAACAGAAGAGGACTAACGGCCAAAGAAAAAAGAAAAAGAAAAAGAAAAGAAAAAAGGGGGAAGTTCAGGTCTCCCCACAATGGGAAGTCGGACCTGAAACCCCCACCCGCAGTCGGCTAAAACACGACAAACCAAAACGAACCCGAAAAGCAGAGACCGGCCACTAAAGAGACTAAAAACAGAATTCCAAAAAAAAATAAAACACTGGCAGAAATGACCACCCCACAAGAGTAGCAGGGTGGTGAGGGGACTGGTTGGCTCAGTACAGGGTTATGTAGGTTCCAAAATGCCAGGTGAGGGTGGTTCCCAATTAGCACAGGTGTTTCCCAATTAGTGCAGGTGCGCAAGGTACTTAATGAGCACAGGAGAAGAGGGGAAAAGATACTCACACAACACTTTGTAGGGCCAGTGCATATGCAGCTTTCCACCAGTTACCCTGCCTAAATGAGCTAATTGGCTGTATTCATCAACAGTGAGTTCACTCGTAGATTAGATCACGGTAAAACGTTTCATTCAGGGATGCAAGAACTATAATGGTGGTGTCGGAGAACCAGAAGCGACTATTATAGGGGAACGAAAAGCTAACGCTATAGGAAGCGTTAAAGGAATACCATGGTGATTTTCACACTTTCTCGGTTTTATGTGCTATTTGTACAAGAGGCATTGCAGAAACACAATGAGTAAAGTATTAAATGTCAGTTCTGTATTTTTGGAGAAATGCGTTTTAAATTTATCGTCCTATTTTCAACCGGTTGAGAAAGTTGTCAACTTGGTCACGAATACAGTAACTACTCCCCTTTCCACGCCCCGTAAAGAATCTGACAGGACACAACGCTGGCTTACAGGCAAGACAATGCAAATATTTGAAGTTCACTTAAATTAGAGTGCCTTTTAAGGACTATTAGATTGTTTCTGGTTATATTAATTTAGCTAGCTAGCTAACGTTAGCTAGCTAGGTAGTTTGTTGTCATAAGGCAATGTTATCGATAACGTTAGCTAGCTAGTTTGCTTTTATGAGGACGTTATAGCTGTGTTTTTATCTTACCTGGCTAGCTAGATAGAAAAACATATAATTGGATACAAGTCAACGTCCTTACCTTAGCTCTGTCGATACTTGATATACTACGAAGCTAGCTAGCTTGTGAAAATTCAGTCTCCCAAAAAGAGCGCGTATCATGGGGGTTGCTATGGTAACGGGGCACGGTCTGTCAATCATAGCTTACTGACAGTTCTCATTACCACGCCCAGACGGTTCGGGTGAACTTTTATAGTGGGAAATCTAGGCTTAGAGAAATACGTTTTAAAGTACATTGAAATGACTGAATAATAAAAAAAAATTATGCACATTTGTTTTGTTGTTGACAACTGGGAAGTGTCACGTTCAACCACCATGTTACGCCTTTAACCACCAAGTCCCGAAGGACAAAGGAAACGGAACACCATAAACTAAAACACAAAATAAGATCCTTGGGAGAGTAGCTCCTGCACACACAGGATCATATACCAAACGAAAACATGGAGTAAAAAAATGACTCCGAATGACAAACCTGTCCAGCCGTAAAACTGGCTCGAGAAACCAAAAACTACCCGTAACAAACCAGGGCGAAAAGAAAGGGACCAGTGAATCAGAGGCGAAGTTCTGGTACCCAACCCGAGACTGGTCTCAAAAATAAAGACAACCGAGTAGAAAACATACTCAGCGAAAAGAAAAAACCAGAGACGCAGCTCAGAGAAAAACAAAAAATACACAATACCAGGGACAACGTCCCAATACCCAACAGCTCACACGAGCTCAAAATAAAAGTATAACTACCCTAAGGCGTCAGAATGCGCTCACTGCGCTAAGAGACTGAACGCCTTTTTTAAATTAAATTTTTTTTTTTTTTTGTAAATGAGGACACAGAATCACACACAAACAAAATTCTGTACCGAGTCCACCGAGCACCTATACCTTACCGGCTTCGTGTAAAAGGAGTTTAACACAGAAGCGCTGATTACTGTACTGCCAGTGCTTATAAAGGCACCTCCCCAGGTGAAACTCATAGGGAATCAAACACCTGAAATAAATTAAGAATTTCCCAGACGCCGGGTGCCTTCTAGTGGCAGCACAAGGCCACTGCACCCCAGACCCATGACAAGAACAGTCTTTGGCTGTCATTCATGTGCTTATCAAGAAATGTCACTAAAATGTCCGATGGTGTAAATGTTAGGGCTGATTAAGTAAATAAGGCCATAAATTGGCGTGAAAACCAGAAACAGATACGGCACTCGTTACCCACCACTGTTATAGAAGGCAAGTTACCAAGTGATCACTTTATGATGTTTTGAGATTATTTCCACCCATAAAGATGACCACTTCTGATGGGGACTTACACAAGCCATTTTACATGTTCATTCTAGGCATTTAGCACCCTGCTTGAAAATATAAGTTTGTGAGAATGGCAAGACTGAATTTTTTTATTAGAAAAAGAAATACAGGAACCCCTGTTAGAATCATGCATCACCTTTTATGAATGGCACACACCTTTCGAAAATTCCCTGACTTTAAATAAACGACCTTTAAATGAATGAGGAATGCACAAACTATGAACACATGCCTCTATCCTGCCCAATTTACCCTCCATTAAATAAAAAAAAGCCAGTCAGTCAGTGTAAAGAAGTGAATTGCAGTGTAAAGTAGACTTTGGTAGTTAAAACTGTGAAAAAAAATGAGCAGTCAGTGAGAGAATGAGAACATTATGACCAGAGAAAATTGAGTTTAATATGGTCTGCAAATTTCCAGGGAGATGACAATATGAAGATGGACTACTACTCCAGTTTGTGACAGTAGATGGCGCTGTATGTTCTCCAGTGTGGTGGTGGCACTGAAAACACTCATTTGTATTCTCACTCATTTTGAGATAACAGCAAAATGCATGTATAAAAGGATGCTATTGAAAAGAATGATATTTAGGAATATGACACAATCCACGAAGGGTGTCACTACATAAATAAAAAAAAGTAAATAATAGGTGAGTCCCAAAGGTATCTCTTTGCAACTGAAACACAAACTGTAATGCATACACTGAATATGATATTTATAGCTACATGTGAATTTATAGATCAACTGCCACACACAGACCTACATGACACAATCATTCAGTCCAGTCTACATAATAAAGGTGGTGATCAAGAACATTCTAAATATAGCAATGAATGATGAATTTAATAAACACAGGCTGGGAAATATAAGATGGTGAAAAGATGACGGGCACACAAATTATAATTAGAGATGAAATATGTGTTTGTGAACACTTCCCATTCCCAAATGATTTTAGCGATAGGAAGATGGGTGATGACTGGAACCAAAACACTAATGGCTCCCCAGTCTCCATTTTGATTTTTCAGTTGGGGTAATTTTGTGCATCAGTGAAAGAGGCCTGGGGTGTGTATTGAAGAATAATGCTGCCACATCGTTAAAACATGACTAATCACACGCCATTTACGTTTAATGTCTCATATGCTTATTATACATGTTATGATTTTATGATGAACGGCAACTGGGAGACTATTTGTGCTACAATTTGAAATAACAATACATTTTTTGTCTGATGATAATGATGATGATGATTATTATTACGGTTTCAGGGTAACATAATGGTCTGGAAATGGGACTCAAAACTCGGAGATTAGTGGGCTGTTTCCCAAGCGGAACACTGTTGAATTGCCTCAAAATATCCAGCTGTAAATTGTCAAAACCTGAGTGAATCTACATTGCATTACGGGCATTTACCAGACGCTCTTATCCAGAGCAACTTACACAACTTTCTACATTACATCCATTTTTACAGCTGGATATACACTGAGGCAATGCAAGTTAAGTACCTTGCTCAAGGGTACAGTGCCTTACCTGGGAATTTAACCTGTAACCTTTCGGTTACAAGACCATCTCCTTACCCATCAAACTACACTGCCACCCACATCTATCTAACCTGTGCAAGTCACTCTGAACAGGAGTGCCTGCCAAACGTAGAAAATAGAAATGCTACTTGCTATTATTATTGCTATTTCTCAGTGCTACACGCACACTGTAAATGACCTGTGGGATGTTGATGTTTTGTGGACTGCTTTTGGGTTTGATTGGCGTTAAAAAAAATATTATTTTTTTTACGCAGCGTCCTTCCGTGGCTGAGGAACTGCAGGCCTCTGCGTTCTGCTAGCTGTTTATCTGGGGCTAGCTTAGCTGCGTCCTGCTTGCCGTTTATCTGGGGCTAGCTTAGCTGCGTTCTGCTAGCTGTTTATCTGGGGCTAGCTTAGCTGCGTCCTGCTAGCCGTTTATCTGGGGCTAGCTTAGCTGCGTCCTGCTAGCCGTCTATCTGGGGCTAGCTTAGCTGCGTCCTGCTAGCCGTCTATCTGGGGCTAGCTTAGCTGCGTCCTGCTAGCCGTTTATCTCGGGCTAGCTTAGCTGCGTTCTGCTAGCCGTTTATCTGGGGCTAGCTTAGCTGCGTCCTGCTAGCCGTTTATCTGGGGCTAGCTTAGCTGCGTTCTGCTAGCCGTTTATCTGGGGCTAGCTTAGCTGCATTCTGCTAGCTGTTTATCTGGGTTTAGCTTAGCGCTGAACCCTCATCGTGTTTGGTACCGGTGCCTGCTAGCTCTGCCAACACAAACAGCCTCTCTGTCAGCTCGTGCCCAGCTGCTCTGGTCAAATGTTCTTTCACCAGCATAATTGTTTTTTTTTCTAATGTTAATGTTGGATGCGGAGATGCTGAAGAAAGAAGGTGACAGGGCATGACCCCCCCACCACCACCCCAACAACCCCACCCGCACCTCGATGCCCCCAACGCCCCCACCCGCACACCAATACCCCCAACGCCCCCACTCGCACCCCAATATATAACTGGGAGTTCATGGAGACATTATTTTCTGAATGTTATCGCTATCCTTGGCCAAGCAGGAGGACGTGTAAGACCTTGAAAAGAAAAGCAAAAAGTGCTTCAAGCTTCAATCCAGTCAAGTCCTAATAACGCACTGCATGACCAGTGGCAGCCATTTCTCAGTGTTTAGTTCTCTCACTCACCATAAATCTGTGGTAATTATGGTCTGTTTGCTGTCAGAAAAAAAACAGCATTTTACTGAAAACCTAAAAGTCAGTCGGCTAAGTGGTGAACAGCCTCTTCAACGGTAGTAATGCAAATGTCAGAGAACACTGAAAACCAACAAGATAATTTGTGTATTTGAGAACCAAATATCGGGTGAAAATGTCTGGGAAATGAGAGCTAATTAGGATGGAATTTCCGGTGAATGTCAGGCCGGGGATGAACTGAGCTTTTATTAAAGCCTCTCGTTAGTTAATTAGCTGATGAGTAAATTCTCCTTTCTCTCTGTAAAGCCTGAGTGGGAGCAGGAGACACTAACGAGCCTAGTTAGCGAGCGGGTTTAAACTGTCAAGAGACAGGTGTGTGTTTGCTGCTGTGTGTGTCTGGGAGACGGGTGTGTGTTTGCTGCTGTGTGTGTCTGAGAGACGGGTGTGTGTTTGCTGCTGTGTGTGTCTGAGAGACGGGTGTGTGTTTGCTGCTGTGTGTGTCTGGGAGACGGGTGTGTGTTTGTTGACGGGTGTGAGTTTGTTGCTGTGTGTGTCTGGGAGACGGGTGTGTGTTTGTTGGCAGGTGCAAGTTTCTTGCTGTGTGTGTCTGAGAGATGGGTGTGTGTTTGCTGCTGTGTGTGTCTGAGAGACGGGTGTGTGTTTGCTGCTGTGTGTGTCTGAGAGACGGGTGTGTGTTTGTTGCTGTGTGTGTCTGGGAGACGGGTGTGTGTTTGTTGACGGGTGTGAGTTTGTTGCTGTGTGTGTCTGGGAGACGGGTGTGTGTTTGTTGGCAGGTGCAAGTTTCTTGCTGTGTGTGTCTGAGAGACGGGTGTGTGTTTGTTGGCAGGTGTGAGTTTCTTGCTGTGTGTGTCTGAGAGACGGGTGTGTATTTGTTGACGGGTGTGAGTTTGTTGCTGTGTGTGTCTGGGAGACGGGTGTGTGTTTGTTGGCAGGTGCAAGTTTCTTGCTGTGTGTGTCTGAGAGACGGGTGTGTGTTTGTTGGCAGGTGTGAGTTTCTTGCTGTGTGTGTCTGAGAGACGGGTGTGTGTTTGTTGGCAGGTGTGAGTTTCTTGCTGTGTGTGTCTGAGTGACGGGTGTGTGTTTGTTGGCGGGTGTGAGTCTCTTGCTGTGTGTGTCTGAGAGACGGGTGTGTGTTTGTTGACGGGTGTGAGTTTCTTGCCCCGTGTATGTCAGTCTCATGCCCACCCCACACTATTGCTGGATGTGCTGCTCAAAAACACTGATCTCACACACACACTGATCTCACAATTTTTTTTTTTTTAATTTGCACCAGTATGAATGAAATTATACACACATAAAACCAGATTATATAGCAGTTATTCTCGGCAAAACAAAGAGAGAAAAATAAATTCATATCATGAAAAACAATATGAACGAAGTTTTCACAGTAATAATTTAATATGTATTAAAATCTTTATGGAGTGGTGCACCAGGGGAGAAGCATAGAAATCTGTAACCTTCAGACTGAAAGCAAGGCCATGTCTGGCAGCTGTGTTCTCCCAGTAATATTTTGCATCCGCCTGCGTGGCCTCCAAGTCAAATGAGTAAATATTTTTGAATGTGACCGTGAGCATTAATGCAGCTTAACGCGTGTTGCTCTTCTACTGCCTGACTGCAGCGAACACCTGACTGTGAAATGTTTAGCCAGGACAAATACTTCCTCTCGGTGTTTTGAAAGTAAGCTCTCCAGAGAAAAATACATAATTTAACAACCAAAGACCCCATTTAGCCCTGTTATTTTTCTTACCTTGACCTTTTAACGGCCTCCTTAAACCGAGTGATTTACATTTTCTCTGTTTTTTTTCTTGGTGTGCCAGTTAAAGGATTAAAAAAAATGTATAAATATTTTTCATATTCTTTGACCAGCTGCACAGAGCAGTAAATATTTTTCCTTTGGTAAACTGAAAACCCCTTGAGGATGTGTTAAATTAAAGTCCTCCAAGGTTAAATGTTCTGACACACTGATTAAATAACCATTTAAACACCTGCTTATTGCTTTTTAATCACTTTTGACCAAGTCGAGATTACTTAGTGCAGCATGATGTACGTTATTGGCACACCAGACAGAGAGATTGTCCCACAAGACATCTTATGCCACAAGACGTCTTATCCCATACAACAGTTTGTCCCACAAGAGAGGTCATCAGTTTCATGACCTCTGGAACCTTTGGCACTGATGCAGTCATTCAGGAAGAAGACAGGAGCAGGAATGTGTGGACAGAGGTCTGCAACCCTGGTCCTGCAGCGCTGCAGTGTCCGCTGTGTTTTGTTGTTACTCAAAATTGAAACCCTTGTTTCATGACCCCCCCCCCCCCCAGTTCTTCCTTTCATCCATCCATCCATTATCTAACCCACTTATCCTAGTCAGGGTCACGGGGGGTGCTGGAGCCTATCCCAGCATGCATTGGGCAAGATTCGGGAATACACTGGAATACACTCTGGAGAGGTCACCATTCCATTGCAGGGCACACACACAACATTCTCTCGCACACTCATACCTATGGGCAATTTAGAGAGTCCAATTAGCCTCCATGCACTAGAACTGTGCCTTAACAGATACCGGACCATAGAGCCCATCCATGCACTAGAACAGTCTCTTAACAGATACCAGACCATAGAGCCCATCCATGCACTAGTACAAGGTCTTAAGAGGAAGAACCACCACTGAATCCCAGAACAGAATCTGGTTTTGTCTGACTCCTGCCTCTGAGCACCCCCATCCCCCCCCCCCCCCCCCCACCCACTCCCTCCTACCCTGCCCCGTCTGCTGACCGGACCATCTCATCTCAGGGAGCAGAGGCCAGGAGGAGGTGTTGAATAGCATGTGTTTTTGGGGGGGAGTCTGGGAAAGCTCATCTTCAGGGTCATTCCCACAGCTCCAGACCCAGCAGCAGGTGGACGCGCCGCTGTTAGCATAACACGGGAACCGATAGCACCGTTTAACGACTGCCGCGTTATCGCCGACGATGTGCTCCCACACAGCGCAAAGTTGAGCATTGGGGGGGGGGGGGGGCGGGGGGGGAGGGGTGCGGGACCTTGTGACACCCCTTAAATGTTGCAAAGTAACAGTATAATTACATCTGAGAGCCATTGAGACAGGACACGTGAGCGAGCAGATTTAAAAAAAAAAAAAATTTTATACAGTTTCGCCGTGTGGGAGGAACTATCCCACGAATGTAAAAATTCTGGCGTGGAAACTCCAGCGAATCATTGTTTGCGTTTCCTGAGTGTGAACACGATAAACACGAGCAGCTTGCTTAATGACTGTGACCAGGAGGGTGACCTCTCTGAGATGGATACACTGGAGGCAGCGCACCATAGAAATAAAGCTTGAAATAAGTGTAAGTGGGATATTTGGAGCTTACAATGAGTGCAATGATTTTGATGATCTTTTGGGTGAAAAATAAAAGGGAATTTTCTCAACATCTCTGGCACCATGATTCAGTTGTTGGTGTTTATTTAAATTCAGCAAAGGGAAAAAAAAAACATTTTTTCTAGCTACCTAAAATCTACTCAGCAGCTCAGAAACTGGCCTTGTCGAGATTTGATCCCAGACCATGGGGCCCATCCATGCAGTAGAACAGAGCCTTAACAGATAATGGGGCCTATCCACACACTAGAACAGAGCCTTAACAGATACCAGACCATGGGGCCCATCCATGCACTAGAACAGAATCTTAACAGATACCAGACCATAGAGCACATCCATGCACTAGAACAGTGCCTTAACAAATACCAGACCATAGAGCACATCCATGCACTAGAACAGTGCCTTAACAGATACCAGATCATGGGGCCCATCCATGCACTAGAACAGAATCTTAACAGATACCAGACCATGGGGCCCATCCATGCACTAGAACAGAATCTTAACAGATACCAGATCATGGGGCCCATCCATGCACTAGAACAGAATCTTAACAGATACCAGACCATAGAGCACATCCATGCACTAGAACAGTGCCTTAACAGATACCAGACCATGGGGCCCATCCATGCATTAGAACAAGAAAAAGGCCTTAAACCGGTGATGCACTCAGCAGTCCCCACTATTCATATTATTATGATTATGATTACGATTATGATTATGATTAGTATTATTATTATTATTGGCCATCCTTGCGTGAGCTCCAGCCCTGCCGGCCTGTGGTCAGGTCGATGACACAGGGCCATGTCCAAGGCCCTCTAAGGCCGGCCCACCCACCCGTTTCCTAGGCTACAACAGGATATTACTCACTCCACCGCAGGTCACATGACTGCAGGACAGCCTGCCGTGTTCCGCAGCCAGGCAAGCTGTCAAAATAACAGCGTGGCACACTACTGCCCCCACCCCCACCCCCACCCCCACCCCCCCCCACACTGACACTTCACCCCATGGCAACACCACCAGTACTTCACTGTGATAAAAGGAGTCTCAAACCATTTCTAAAGGGACATAAAAATTAATTTGCTGAGAGATCAAAGGACAGGATGTTACATAACGGCTCACAGCAATGTCTTGCTTTTGTGAATGATCTCTGTCTACTCCCTCGTAACGATGACTGTATATCTGCACATTAGAAAGGTAGGCTATTACTGATAGGCATAAACTGTCTCCTACATGAGGATTCTATGAAATACAGTGTAAAGATATTGCCGTGTTAAATATATTTATTCAAATTACATTGAGACAACTGTACCTGCAGTGATAGTCTAACAGCAAAAACAAACATAAATCGGTCAAATTCATAGCTGGCGTCATTTCAGGGCCATGGAACATCGGTCCCATCTGAAACAGTCAGCACACCTGCGGTGCAGGTGAGTTCACATCAGTCTACGTACAGTACGTAACACAGAAACCGCACACGCCGACGCGCTCAGTAATATTTACAGAATGACGCAAGCGGTAATTACGGGGTCCAGGACGCTGACGACACCGGCCTCGGCAGGAATGACAGCGGTTTTCCGACCATTAAGGCGTGTGATTCCAGCTTGGAGACCCTTCGCCGTTTCATCACCGTGGATTACTCTGTTCTGTTCTGTATTTTTACAGATGGCGCACAATTATTTTTTTGTGTGTGTGTCACAGAGCAGCAACACGAAGAAAAGGAGAAGCTAGTTTTTTTGGGGGGTGGTGGGGGGGGGTGGGTCGGGGGGTGATAACTGTCGTGGGATCAACGTGAAAATCTTCTGTTAGCCACAGTGAAATTTGGTTCCTACTCCCTGTGTAAATTTTGGGGTATTTATGGTATGCACTGCACCAGTATACTGTACCCAGAAGTGGAATTAATCAGGGTGCCGTGGGTGTGGCACCCCCCATATGAGCAGCCATGTGAGACCCCCTGAGTACCCAAAACACAGACACTAACTGTGGCCTAATTCATGAAAAACACATGAATGCTGACATGTAACAAGAGTATCATTTGCATTAAAAAACACTATATATTTTTAAATCAAGAGTTGACTTTGAGATGTGTTTCATCTTTAAAATGGACTTGCTTTTTCTATATATTGTTCTAAGCGTGACACTCTATTTGCCATCATGCCTTGCACCCATACATATGAGAGGCTAGCTCTGGCCCCCCGAGTGCAGCGGCTCTATAAAGGCAGCTCTGGCCGCAGTAAACTTGATTTATAAACTGCATGCGCTGCCGGGCCTGCTGACTGAGCTGGCACAGAACCCTGCGGGGTTCCTCGACATGCCCGCTCCTCAAGAGATTTACAGTCGCATGTGCAGATTAACCCTTTAATTACAAATACATGCCTAGAGTGTTCTTAACTGAACATTCTAATGCTGATGTCACAATCACTACTGGCAACTGAAGGAAACAGAGTTCTAGAACAGAATTTTGGGGGGGAAAAAACCAGTCTAAAAAACCTACCCTTCAAAGGTCTAATAGTACATTTGTTTTTAAATTGCCCTGGAAATTCATACAGATCTCTTCCTTGCATATTAGGATTAATACATACTTAATATTATTAATACAATCTTTCCCTGGAGAATGATTTGACAATAATGTTATAACATCAACTGAAGATCAAACATATGTTTTCATCAACAACAACAAAAAATCTGTCTTCTTGCTTGGCAGCTTTTAAAATTATGTCTTAAAACTTCTTAAGCTCAAAACTGCCTTTCAGCACTTCAAAGCCCTGTGTTTTACAGAAAATAAACGACTGTTTATACGTCTTCACTCACAGTGGAGGAAGACTGGTCACATTGATTTAGACTGCAGGGATACATGCTGTTAAGTCCCGTCAGATGAGAGCGCAGAATGGGATTTAAGAGGACACACAGGCAACGGTGTTTATAGAGTTTGGCAGGACTGTCTTATTCCTTCTACACCGACAGTATTTAAAAAAAAAAAAAAAACAGCGATGGCACTGAGGGAGAGGGAGAGAGTGTGTGAGAGAGAGTGTATGCGAGAAAAAGAGCGAGAATCTGTGTGTGTGCAAGAGAGAGAGAGAGAGGGAGTGAGAATGTGTGTGTGTGTGTGCAAGAGAGAGAGAGGGTGAGAGTGTGTGTGCAAGAGAGAGTGAGAATGTGTGTGTGTTTGTGTGTAAGAAAGAGAGAGTGTGTGTGTGAGAGAGACTAAGAGTGTATGTGTGTGTGCACGTGTGAGAAAGAGAGAGGGAGTGAGAATGTTTGTGTGTGTGTACGAGAGAGAAGTCAGAAAGAGAGAGTAAGGTATGCGTGTACATGCATACTGGTATAGGCCTATTTACATTTTTTTCATGCCTGCCACTTTCTCTTAAGACACTGTTATTACATGGGTCATATTTCGTATTGAAATTGAGAGCATGTAGGCCTAGAAATTCTATTTCATCAGAACAGAATGAATCAAACAATCACTCAGCCAGTCAACTGAATCGAATTTCATTTTAAAAACGGAGAGCACTTCATCAAAAGGGATACCGCACAGGAACAGAAACTAAGCAAGGAGAAGGAGAAAAATCTAATCGAACATTGCTAAGCCGTAAGGACTGCGTTATTAATTATTAATAATGCACAGCGCTTGGCTCGGGGGAAAGGAATGCTTTGCTTCGCAGCGAACGCCAGGGTCTGATAATAATCCTTTCAGGCAGCAGCGTGTGTCCTGCGCATTGATTGATTTCCCAGCTGTGCTGATTTGACAAAATTGTTATGTTATGTTTTAAACGGTAACCTGCTGTCGTCCCGTAGGACTCTGTCAGCATCATTTTTAATCCCGTCATTTTCCTCAGCCAGAAACTCTTTTCAAACATTACCCCCCTCCCACATCCTTCGTGCTTTGACTCCGAGTGACTCATTAAGTCAACATTTATTCTTTTTTAAATGAAGACTGCTTTTTTGGGAGAATGTTCGCCTTTTGTTGCAGAGTAGCGCAGAATACGATCACATTGAGAACCATTAGCGTTTCCCAGATGTACGACGATGTTCGCTTATGAGAATGAGAAGGTGGAAAGAAAAGACATCATTAGCAGCATCAATACGAAAATTAACGACATTTCCTCAGCTGTGTAAATACGCACCTATCTCTGCGCAGCATTAGCCGACGCTCCTTATCCCGCTTGCCTTTGACTTCATGCCCATCTAAACATCGCGTGCGCTGGGCGCTAGCATACAATATCATCCATTATAATATGAGCTCTGGAATAATCAAAATGCCCCCAGAATGCTTTGTTCAGAATTATGCATAGGTTTGCATTTGCTTGTTAAATCTTTCATTGTGATGCATATAACTTAGAAGACAAACTATTTGTACAAGAGAAAGCGTGCATTGTCTAAGTTTTATGAGAATACAATATTAGACATGATTAAATAAAATGCTATTTAGTATAATTAATGACAAAAAGGACAGCAAGATGATCCCTCTGTTTACTTTTTATTCTATAAAAGATGTCATGATAAAATAAGTCCAATTTGAATTCCCTGAAAATAAATATTTTAGGGTGGAATGGTGGTGCAGTGGGTAGCACTGTCGCCGTGGTGGTGCAGTGGGTAGCGATGTCCTGGGTTTGAATTTTTCCGTGGAGTTTGTATATTCCCTCTGTATCTGCATGGGTTTCCTCCAGGTACTCCGTTTCCCTCCCACAGTCCAAACACAGCCCCTGTGACCCTGCCCAGAATAAGCGAGAATAGATACTGAATGGATGGATGGATGGATTGATAAATATTTTAGTGTAAATATTAGCTGACCAGCCTTACGTAGTGCATATAGTTTAACTGTAACCCAGATGGCGTGTGGGTTTGTCACGGATTTCAATCTCTTGCACATGCCTTCACAAGCTCTGATGGATTCTGGGAGGATTTAAAAAAAAAACTATTTTTAAACTATTTTGGCATTTGTAATTCTGATTTGTAATTAGACCAGAAGTGACAGAACAATCACAATCATGTTATTATCATTACTGTCAGCTCTGGAATTTTTGCATTGGCTCTGTTATTAAATGTCAACATATTTTAAGCTTTACCATATGTGAGCAGTGTATTGTGAAAAGCCCTTGCATCCTATGCTAAAGACACAGAATATGGCTAATTGTGATTGCAAGTCCAAGATATGCACAGCCAATGAACACTGGCTGCGTGTAGTCATGGAAAATCAGAGACAGGGGAATCCTAATAGGCTTTCATGGTGTCCCAATTCCTGATTAGATTTCTGCAAACAAATGACATTAAGATTTCCAGTGAGCTGCAGATCCTAAAGACTCCAAAGCTTTATTTTGGAAGTTATGGCGCAAAAAAAAAAAAAACTTGACCTCATCCATATCCTACTATTCCTAGTTTCTGTATTTTTACAGAATAAAAAAAATTAATAAATTGGATTCATTATAGACTAGGCTTGAGGCTAAGCCGTGGTGTCCACACCTGCGTAAGGAGCGTTTTGGGCTTCAGCTGAAGTGTGTGTTCTCCAGTGCACTCAAGGAAAATAAGATCGCAAATGACAATCGTGTTGTCAGCCACTAGGGGGCAATCTTCCTCATCCACCAAATGCACCAGGACAGTACAGGATCAAGCTTCTGTAGAAGATTCTGCCTTTAATATGAGACGTTGTATTGAGCTTCTGACTTGACTGCAGCTGCTAAAGATCCCCTGACGCTCACTAGTGAAAAATCGGGGGTTTTGCTGGTTCCCTGATCAAATTAGCCTGTTCCTCTTAAGCTGGGCCCAATTAGTGCCGCAGTTTAAATGTTTCTACAACATGCGCTGGAAAGTCTGGCACAAAACGGGCACTGTGCAATGTCCAAGAGAGTGCCACACATTGGCGAGGCGAGTTGTTCCGTCAATTTCTTTGATATGGACGGACGGTGATGGATGATTCTATTTTAATTTAATCCTTTTATTAACACCGGCGAATCAGAACTCACAGTTAAGTTTACATGCGTTTCAGTTACGACTGGAGGCGTTGAACGATTTTTTCTGAAATTGTGACAATAATTAAAGGCACAAAAGAAAGGACATAAAAAGCACGTATTACCAGACCGTTTTTCCCACATCTAATTTTCTTATAAAGAACACACACTGGGGCATTCCCAGATTTCGACATCATCTGAACCAAGACGTGTCGCCCTTTTTCTCTCAGGCCATCACGCCCCAAAAACAAAGCGAGGCGGGTCGCGTTCCCACTCCCATCCCAGAGGGGCGATCCTTCTGGGTCGGGATCTCCGTCCCTCCCTCACCCCAGTGTCCGCGCGCGCATTAATTGAGCCGCCGACGGATTGACGACGTGCGACAACCGCGCTTTTAATTTTTAATTTTTTCCTCTGCGCCGCGGGGCACGTCTCGGAGGAGAGGCCGGATGGGAAAGCTCGCCGGGTTGTCAGCAGTCACTGCGTAACGCTGTCTGTTTGGAGAGGCACTCCCAAAATTCTGCTCGACCCGAACGCGGCGATCAGTGGACGGCTTGGTGAGGTAAGGCTGTACACACCCAAGTTCGCATCGGTTTAGCTGTCCCAAAGATCGCGTTTCTGCCAGAACTTGATGGACAGATGTTTTTTAAATATAAATTTCCGTTACTGTCCTGTACATACTGTATATCCGTACAAAAAAAGCACTTGACAAGATCGAGTGAGAACGATATGGAGGCCCACCTCTGGGTCATGCGGTGGTTTTTACAGTCGAGTTGCTTCATAACTCGGAAATCAGTAATTGCTTTTTTTTTTTTAAAACAGGTCAACAATCAACATTAAGGGAAACCTGGCAAAGCAACAGCTTCAGTAAAGGAAAAAAAGCATATTTACGTATTCCTGTGTGTTATAGAACCACCTTGGGCCGGTGAAACCTGCGTCGGGTTCGACCGAAGGAGACGTAAAACGACACTGTTTGTTCAGCCTCCTGCAGGGCGCGTGGGTTACCATAGCGATGATGGCGAACAGCTGTTCTTCATTTCCGGCCTCGGCGCCTCTTTATTTATTAAAACCGCAGAACATTTGCAGCAAACCGCATAAGGTCTCTGAAAAAGTGGCACCTCTGACCACTTAATTAAACCTGTAGCCTATATTAAGAAACGAATGGAAGCAAGGTAGTACCGAGCAAGACTTTGACAATGTAGGGACTACGCGTTAAGACCATTTCCTGTGAAATGAACAATAGCTCAAGCTGTATGAGCGAGGTCAATCTCAGCCATATCACTGAGATTTCTGCCAGCAGGTGCACGGCAGGTAGCTCAGGTGTGTGGACACCGGCAGGTACAGGTAGGTGAGGGGATGTGAGGTCAGCCAAGGTGGAGGAGGTCACCCAAAACACCTCCACACATCACCCCCCCACACACATGCACCCGTGCAAGACTGACACAGAGCACAACGTTCCCCCCCCGCACCCCCCTCAGAAAACATGCCCCCCCCGCCTCTCGTGGTGACTTGCCTCAGCCCCCTATTGCCACACTGTTTCTGTTGGCCTGAAGAAAAGGACCTGGCGGCCTTCCAGCATCTTTCCGACGGGGCGACGGGCTTTTTACATCTTTCAAAGAATAATATTTCCTAAGAGCTGAAAATGTTTGGGACGGTAGGGGTTGCGGGGGCAGCGGAGGGAGGAGGGGCGGGGAGCAAAGGGGCAAACGTTGTCACCTGCGAGAAAGCATGAGTAACGATGGCGGCCATCTTCATTCTGCAGGAGCAGCGCAGGAGCGTCCGATCTGGCCTCACAGAAGCTTCTAGCTGCTCCCTCGTCTGTTCTACCACCGTCTCTGGAATGATTGACAGCTGAATCCCTTCACCAGTTTTTATATCTTGGAATGAAATCTGCTGAGTAGCCGTTGGCTGGTGTCTGCAAACACAGGGTCTTTCTTGCACACCCTTGGCCAACCCTCACATCAAAACAGCCTCAAACCCTGAATATTTCTGCTGAGGACCCAGAGATTGAGTGAGGACCCCTGGAGACACACACACACACACACACACACACACACACACATCCACACATATATACACGCACGCACACACACACACACACACACATCCACACATATATACACGCATACACACACACACACATCTCTTTCATACACATGCACACACACCTCTCAAAATTACTTGCTTTTTGGAAAGATGCGCATTCAGAAAATTACTACCCCAGTATGCAAGACTGTACCTGTACACAGGGGTACACCTGTACACTTTACCTGTAGGGACTGCACCTGTATATCGAGTACCTGTACACCGTACATATTGGGGTGGTTAACTCTTCGTGTTGCAGCAGATTGTGTCAGTTCATCACATGGAATCGAACCCCTGCTTTAATCTTTAAAAATGGGATGTGAGTGTTAAAAAAAGTGCAAGTGTACCATTACGATCCTGAACTATTCTTTTCAGTTTTAGACAGGATTCAAATGGTACCAATCTTCAGAAAATATATCCAGCGGTATAAAGCGACAGCATGTAAAGAAGGCGAGCTTTGCGAGTCACACATCTGCTAAAATGCATAAAATGTGTGAAACTTACGCGGGGGCCCTGAATTGTTTTTGGACACATGGCCACGGTGGATGTTTATTAAAACGTCGCTCACCCCTCCGAATTAGCCCGACGCGATGACAGACGCGAAGGAGAGCGGCTCGCACGGGGAAAAAAACCGGGGAAATTAATCAGCGCGTGCTTGACTGGGGGAGCCCACCCAACAGCAGAGAGAATATCGCATCTCAGGCCCAGGCCTGTAACCGCGGCAACATGACAAATTTTTAAAAATCACGGCAAACCCCGAGAACATTCAAAGTTCAAAGTTTTTTTAAATTTATATTTTTTTTAAAAAGGAGCCAAATCGGACTTGGAGTCCATGTGAGACTGGACCCAATTTTGAATACACAAATGTGTGATATTTCCTGTGTGTTCCAGTGCAACACCTAGAAAGGGCCTGTTACTGCGGAGGCTTCCTGAAGGGCGGCGCTCCTGTGCACGATCAAATCGGGAGCACATTTTCAGGGATACCAGAACAAGTACCCCACGAGGCGAATCGCACAGCTGGTGATGCGCGATGCTTCTGACTCTGATTAAAACTCAAACTGATTTCAACATCGCCTGCGCTGTGTCTTCAGAACCATCTGTGGGGAATAATAAAAAGATATAGCCATGAAATTGATCTGGCCATCGAGTCGTCTTTAGGGATGGCAGTGCTCAATAAAAATACAATGAATTTTCCGAATTGTTCTGCCTGTTCCAATTTTCTTGCGAATTTTGACTGAATCATTGGGGAGAAAACTGTGGGGGGGCACATGCCAAAGTGGCTGGTAAGCGTGATGGCATTTACACGCCATGTCAAGCCTTGTATAAGATCACAAATATGTGATTGGAATGTTTTAACTGAACATTCTAAAGCTGATGTAACAATCACTTACTGTTAATTGAAAGCAAAGAGTTCTAGAACACTGACTTACAATTTTGAATAATAAACATTCTCAAAAACCTAGTGGGGTTAAATGAATTATCTTCAAAGTTCAGTTAAGCCCTGAATTTCAACAGTGGGACAGAGAATGTTTTGGTTAACAGTGGGAAAGAGCATGTTCTGGTTAACAGTGGGACAGATAATGTTCTGGTTAACAGTGGGACAGAGAATGTTTTGGTTAACAGTGGGAAAGAGAAATGTTCTGTATGACAGAGGGGCCCTCAGGTTGGCAGAGCCCCATACCCAGAGCTCACAGGCCAAATTCGGTAATGACTGGGCTGTCCCACGCAGGTCAGGCTGCTGGGAAATCTGGGGCGGAGAATCTGCGGTGAGATGTGAGCTGAAGGCGCTAGGAAAGCTCCAACACAAACCGTTCGCAGATTACGCTGGAGAGAGAGAGAGAGAGTGCCAAATTAAAGAGATTAAATGTTCTTCAGCTCTCGGTCCTCAAAGGTTCAGAGGCTCCACGACGACAGTGGAATTCTGTCTGTACGTCATTCGCTCGTTCCCAGTTCCCTTCCTTCCAGAACATGCTCATGTACTAGTCCTGGGGTGTCCGATTTGTCCAAACGATGACCTCACAGTCACTCAGGATAGGGTTTCCCGTGAGATTCGATGTTTTGGTTCATCTTGTTGACTTGTTGACCAACATCTGTTATGACCGTGGGCCCGAGGAATGCTTCAAAGACTCCGGGAGCTCGCACTTCAACGGCGCATCGCTGAGACAGCGTGAGTCATCGCCGTCGGAGATGGGGCCCCCCTGTTTCAGGTCCCTACCGCCCAGCTGTGCCAAATGCATTATGGGAAGTCCCGGCGGGCGCATCGCCCTGCACCTTTGCCCGTGATTAATGGTTGCAGCACAGCGAGGCTGGGCTTGGCTAGTGCTCGGACGGGAGACGTCCTGGGAAAACTACCTTGGTGTTGGCGGACCAATAGCTGCCTGCCTACAACAGACCCCACAAACCACCTCACCTACACTTAATTGGCTATGTAATCCTTGCATTCACAACCCAAATTGACTCCCCCAGATTAAGTTTGACTACTCAGTTTAATTGTTTAAAAATGTAAAAAGATCAGCCAACACTTGGCCTGTCAGTGGCATTCTCATGGAACAAGAGCGCCCCCTCTGGTTGGCTGGATGCCTGCAGTCTGCATGCTTTAGCGGAGCAGGTAGCAGTGGAGGCATGGCAGACTGTGTGAAAGCGAACAATGGCCGAAGGATGATGCAGGCTTCTCTGCGCTCTCCCAACTTTACAGAGGCCTGCAAATATATAACTGGGCAGTTTAAATCGGGAGAATAATAAAAGTAAAGGGCGAAAAAACCTGGGGAAAAAAGTAATTGAACATACTGAGCCATGGTATGGACATTCCACTCCAGGTCAGTTGGAATACAAACTGACAAACTGCTGATTCATCACCAGTTTTAATTAATTTGTTTACTTTCATTTTTTCTCAATCACTACAGAACTGAAAATGTGTGGTTATTAAATTGACACACTTTCCAGCATATTTGAATAATTTTTATACTACTGGTTTGACGTGACAGGGGCACATTTAGAAAGACAAACAATTTCAAACTGCCAAACAGAAGAAAAGGTATGAAGGACTGCAGCAGCCAGAAAAGCTTCCGTTGAATTGTCTACAGCAATTACACTGACGTTTAAAATCAGCGGGAAATTCTTACATGATCTTGTATAGTACTTCCAATAGCAGCTCACGGAATGCCTGTAAATTGTTTTTTGTATTGTGCTGAGGTTTCATTACGTATTCTGTATTCTGTCATGGTCAGCATATATTTAAAGTCTACTCGGATATGATTGGCTGGGGTCTCTTGACAGTTATTATAATTGAGGCAATGGGGTGGAGACAGATTAATTATATACAAAGTGTAGTTTGGTCACGCACCAATTCAGAATGAACATTGACATGTATTCAGTCAAGATTCTCTCTTTAGTTACACTTCTTTTTTTCTTTTACTAGCTAAAACCAACTATACTGAGGTTGTGAAAAAATATTAATTATTGCTTTTTCTTAGTCAAGATTAAG